>NC_052508.1:13735303-13888637 GCF_014356525.2 Nilaparvata lugens
GGCGGCGGCGGAGAGAAGGTTGGAAAAATAATTCATCACTACAAGAACAAAGAAGTGCACATTTACGACAAAAAGCAATTAAACATTTAAGTAAGCACATAGCTGGTCAAGGTTTTATTTAAGACCATATGCACCCTTGTATAAAGGCGGTAGAATCATTGAAACACCTTCACAAAGAAGAAGAAGAAGACACACAAGAGAAGAGGAGGAGAGCGCCAAAGAAAAATGAAGATTAATATACAAGGACCACTGTCAAATTATGATCTACAAGATTGGGCTGATATTTTAGATATTAAATTGCGTGGTATTTATATGATTGATACATTGCCAAAAAGAATAATTTAAATGAAAAATCGATCATAAATTTAGACTCGATCATGAACAGTGGTACACACTGGGTGGCATACAAAAAACATGCACAAAAAGTATATTATTTCGATCCAATTGGTAATTTACAGCCGCCCATACAATTGATAAACTATTTCAAACAACACCAAATGTTGAAATTTATTTCAATTATGATCAATTACAAACACTAAATAGTAATGTATGCGGTCATTTTTGTCTTTTATTCTTGCAGATGCGTTATAGCAGACAGTTCACTTGTAGATGTGTATGAAAGAAGGTGTGGTGGTAAAACTTTAGCAATGGTTGTAATAACATTATCATCTAAAGACAAAGACAGCAGTTGTTCTAATTGAAGTACTTCCCACTGTACTAGAGCTAGACGCACGCTATCAATATGAAATTGGTTTGATTAATTTATGGACATACAATAGTGTACCGAATATAATTAAAAATGTCAACTCATCTTTTAAGTATGGTGATAGCTTGATTGATTTGGATACAGGCTCCTATGAAATTGATCGTATAATAAATGAAATAAAGAGAAAATTGAACGTTGATAGTTCAAATCTAATTATACAAGGAAATAATACAACAATGCTATGTGAATTGAAAGCGGATAAAGATGTTGATTAACAATGAACACATCACTAGCCGATATACTCGGTTTTGATAGAGAAATTCTTGCAGCAAATAAATGGCATTATTCTAAACGTTTAGTATCCATTACAAATATAACATCGTTCCAGGTTACTTGTAATATTGCATGCGGCAGTTATCGAAATGGGCAAGAGGTTCATACAATTTTCGAATTTCTACCAAGGTTGCACCTGGTTTTCTAATAATGAATCACCATCGCCAATTATTTACTTTCCATTAAACACGCACAGAATTCAATCTATTGTAATTCAAGTAGTTGATCAGAATGGTAAACTAGTTGATTTCCGCGGCGATAGTATAACAATAAGAGTACACATTAGAAAGAAGGAATAGAGAGAGAGAGAGAGAGAGGCGGTGATGGATCGTGTTAGAATGATGTGAGCATTAGTCACGCAAACAACACAAGCGAGAGAAGCGCTACAGAATGGGTTTTGTTGTGTATAACAACCTAGGCGCAAGGAGGGTGCGGAGTGGTGGCGGTGGCGGTAGGTCTGCTTTTAGCATGCAGCAACCGGTTAGTACTTATCAGTCTGTGAAACTGATAACACATAATCGAGCAAGGTTTTTAGAAAAGCTTGGTTTTAAAGTGAATTGGAAATATGTCGTCAAAACACGCGGCGGCAGCAGCAATTAGTGACATACTAAATGTTGAACAAGACATACACTATTATTCAGATATAACAAAATTTGATTATCATACGCATGCGCCGTATGGTAATTTGAAATTTAATAACAATGATGAAATACGTTTGTCGAAATCGTCTCATGACCTTATTTCATTAGTTGCAAAATCTTTTCTTATTGTTGAGGGAAAAATTACATGTACAAAACCGCCGGCAAAAGACAAACCTGATGATCCGCCGGCGGAGGCTGGCTATACGCTCAGTTCAAATGCAGTAGCACATATGTTTGATGAGATACGATTTGAGTTGGCAGGTACAGTCGTTGCAAAGAGTCGACTAGTAGGTATTACTTCTACTATTAAATCATATTTAGTGAAACAACTAAATGATAAAAATACATATGATTTAGCAGGTTTCACTGATAGTGCATCAACACTAACTAATAATACTTTTGCTTATTGCGTACCGTTAAAATTACTTCTGCCATTTTTCGAAGATTTTCAACATGTAATTTTGAATATGAGACAAGAGCTTGTGCTTTTGAGATCCGCAACAGATATTAATTGTATTCAGTCGCCGCAAGCAACATCAATGTCATTGGAAATAACAAAATTGCTTTGGAAAGTGCCCTATATTCATGTAGATGATCATTTAAGATTGAAATTTCTGAAAATTGTCGATCAGGATAGGCCATTGAAAATTGCATTCAGAAAATGGGATATCCACGAATATCCTCAGCTGCCGAACAGTGTTAGCACGATTTGGACTATAAAGACGGCTTCAAAAGCTGATACACCGCGATTTGTAATATTAGCATTTCAGACAAACAGGAAAAATGTAATGGGAAAGTCAATGTCGAAATTTGATATGTGCAAATTGCACGATGTTAAACTTTTCCTGAATAGTGAATATCTGCCGTATGATCGTATAAATGGAAAACAACAATTTTGTACAAAATGTTTATTGAATTTGCGCCCAGCTATTATAATTTAGGACTTCATACTGATTATGGTACAGTTGTAGATTATAAAACTTTTACTGATAACTGTCCAATAATTGTACTAGATTGTTCACATCAAGCTGATCATTTAACATCGTCAACAGACATTCGATTGGAAATGGAGTTTACAGAAAATGTGCCAAATTTAACGACTGCATATTGTATTTTGATAAGTGACACATTAGTAGAATACAAACCATTGAGCGCATTAGTTCGTGAAGTACAGTAATTTGACGCAAGAGCGAGCTATGCATGACGCTAGGAGGGGGGCTATATAAAAGTGCGTGTATGAACAATACAGTGTTCAGTTGTAATGTGTTCTAATAGCTTGAAAAATAACATTCCTCAGTCGTCGTCATTGTCGTCGTTGTCATCATTATCATCATCATCATTGTCATCATTGACAAAAGCAAAATTTGATGCATTTGTACATAGAATGTGTGCATGCACCGACGGACAACAGAAAATGGACGATGATGAGCAAGTATCAACAAAATTTCGAGACTTTGGCATACAATGCGACTTGGATAAAGAAGAAGAAGAAGAATTGGAGAAGGAGGCAGCAAGAATTAAGGAGGAGGAGAGTAAAGAAGAATGCGACAGGAAAAATGATGACATTGATTTTGCTGTAGTCGAGTTTCATTTTTTCAAAAGTGATGATAATTTTATCATTATTAAAGAGGTAGCCATAATCGATTACAAACTACGTCATGTTGTGCTACACTTTAAATCACCATTTCCGAAAACATTACTGAGTAGAAAAATGTACCGTGATGTCAGCTGGCTTGAACATAACTATCATAAAATTAGATGGGACCAAGGGACTTAATTTACACTGATGCGCTGCTTGCTTCATATTTGCAAAATTATACCACAATCTATACAAAGGGAAGAGAAAAAACACAGTTTTTGAAAGGTTACACGACAATGTGCTTACTATGCCGGAGGATATTCAAAAACCAGACTATACAATGTTTGAAAATTCTTGGTGTTTTAGTGTATGCAAAATTCATAACAAATCGTCCAATGGCCGCTGTGCGTTGTTCAGTGCGTATCATTATTTGACAATCTTGATGTGTAACAAGCAAACAAAGGAGAATAGTGCTGCTGCTGCTGCTTCAATGCCAACAAAAAATATGAGTTCATTGAATCGTAATGCTGCTGATATCGATTATACATGCGAAAATAATAGAATGGAAAGTATGAAACATTGTAAGCTGTTAACTAAACAATGAAAACGCAACTATGCCCGACAAGGTTTTTATTTTGATGGGGAAAGCATACTATGTGTTTATTGTGGATTTGATTTGATTTCGCATAAAGCGAGAGTATGCAGTCTGACCTGTAGCGGTGGAAGGGAGAAGCGAAAAGCAATAAATTTCACTGTTCTAGTACCACTCATTTAGTGTACCTTCGCTAGCAGCAGCAGCAGCAGCAGATTGAAGAGCTATAATGAATCCGCAAAATTGGTCTTATGCGCCAGAATGTTTAGAAATTAAATTACAAAACTACATTGAATGGTATGATTTGTGTCAAAAAGCAATAGAGACAAAAAACAGTACTATTGCTAGACAATTGAAAGCAATATTTCTAAATACAGTTAATATTAACGATATCAGTGATTACTTAGCTTATTACAGACCCTTTAGTTTGAATGTAAACAAGCTAATGCACTTTCCAAAGCAATTTTGTTATTTCCAATGACATTGATGTTGCTTGCGGCGACTGAATACAATTAATATCTGTTGCGGATCTCCTATTGGCTGGGGGCGGGGACAAAATGGCCGACTGGGGCTGGGGGGGTGGAGCAAAATGGCTGACTAGGGCTGGGGGGGTGGAGGGGGAATGGCTGACTAGGGCTGGGGGTGGAGGGGGGCGTGGCCACGCCCCTGCTTCCTATTGGCTGGGGGCGGGGCCAAAATGGCCGACTGGGGCTGGGGGGGTGGAGGGGGGAGGCCACACCCCTCGATTTCTATTGGATAGGCAGCTCTCTCAAAACCCCACTACTACAATCTTATTATTTGTAGTCGTGAATGTTTATTGACTATGACTATTGATAATTATTTACTAGTTGCTATGAAGTCAAGAGAATGAATGAATGCAGGTGCCGGATGATAGTGAATGGGAGAAGCCTATAGTAAGTGTGAACCGTGAAGTGTCCCAAGTGTAATTAATAACAAACTACTTGTGGCTTGGCTATCATCGAAAGGACACGACTCACACGAAAACACCATTCTATTATCATATTACAATCTTCCTGCACCTTCTCCTTCTTCTACTCTTGTTTTCCCTCTCGTCATCCTGTGATTCCCTTTTCCACCACACTTTCCGTTTCTTCTTCTTCTTCTTCTTCTTCTTCTTCTCATCTTTCTTTCTTTCTTCTTCATCACCCTTGTCTTTTCTCACTTTCCCAATACTACGTCTCCACGTTATCATTCTCTTCTTCATCCTTGCTTTTCCACAGATACTATTACACTTCCTTTTTATCATTCGCTCCAATTCTCTTTTTCCGCCTTTCTTCCTTCTTCTTCTTCAACTGTTGCTCTTCTATCCTTCTTATCTTTTTTCGTTTTTTCTCCTTTTACTTTTACTCCTCTACTCCTTCTCATTCTCCTTCTCAAAATTTTTCAATCTGTAGAGATTTGAGTGGAATATTTTTGTTTTTAATCAGTTTTTAAATATCAAAATTCAAAATTTTTAGTTTAGTCATTAGTTTTGAAGTGGAAATTGGACTTTTTGAAGTGAAAGTGAAATCTTAACCTTATTCTTTTTTAAACTTTATTCGTAAAAATTTGGGAGAAGACAGTTTTGGGCTATGCCTGTTGTCTTCTCCCAATCATATTATATTTATTATAATTATGATCTGTAATGCCAATGGAATAAATAAATAAATAATAAATAAATAAATTCTCATCTCATCCACTTTCTCTTACTGCACCAGGGCATTAGGAGTGTTCCTATTCCATCATATTCCTACTCTTCATTTTTCCTTCAAGTCCTACACTTTCATTGTTCTCACCTATCCTTCTTCTCAATTTTTCTCGTCTTCTTCTTCACCTCCTGCTCCTGAAGAGGAATGTGCAACTTGCGCCCAGCGGTCAGAATGTGTTTGGGCACTCACAGATTGAACGTAACAAAGTGAACGTCCGTGACGTCATCACGCGTGATGCCATTTCGCTCTCACTAGCAGCCGACATTACGTTCCCCGACTAGGAGCGAAATTCAAATTCACTACAGTATCCTAAGGAAGCTTCAAGCGAAACACTACTGTATTATGACAACATATTAGCCAAGCTAATGAGATACATATTTCTATTCTATAATTACATTCTAATTAATATTGAAAGATTGGGCTAGAACCATGATTGTACGAACAATCATTCATTGAGATGCAGTCATCTTGAATGAATAATCACTGTCAAAATTGGTTCTAGCAGACACATCGTCTCAATCATTCATTCTAATGTTTTGACTTTCCATTTCTGAATTTCGTTTTAATGACAAAGACAAATGTGGGTGATAGATAAAGATATACTTTTTGAATACTTAAAACCTTCAAACACTAATCACTTTGAACTTTGAGCCTCCGTCACTCAGCGTAGCAAACATATCAACACTGTTCATTTTCTCACTCATGGTCACAGCCTGAAAGAGTCAATATGTGCTAATTATCGAAAAGTTGATGGGTTGGTGTGGTTTTGACAAACCGGGGGATTCCTGGTCGTCAACCTTTTCTCAAAATTCGTCACAAGTTGAGATAAATCAATGGAACACTTTCGGAGTCGAATAGGAAAGGAATGGTCGTTTTAACGAAGATGGTTGTCGGAAAGTTCATTTACCGTTATCACTTCTAGAGAGAGAGAGAGTGAGTGAGAGAGAGTGTGAGACAGACAAATAATGTGACTGGCAGTGATGACGTCACGACGTAAAAAGTGTACGTGTGTATCGGAGCCATGTATCACTCCAATTTGACCGCTGGGAGCTAGCTGTGTATGTCCTCCTGAAGAAGGATATTACAAACTTCACCGTTTCACTTCAAAACATTACAATAATACTAATACCTCAATTTTACCATATTTTATCATATTTACCCTTTTTTATTAGGGCCACTCGTATTCATACACTACATTATATTTCTTCCCTTAATATTATTGTGAAACACTTCAGTCTGTATAATTATTCATCATGGCATTTTACTCTTACTGGTATTTTTTTTCAACGCTAGAACGTGAATTGAATTTTGTTTTGTCTTATACACATTTTATAAATGAATCTGAATATGAATCTTCTCTTTCTCATCAACAAGGATTAACAAGGAGAGCTGCTTATTCTTATTATCCTTCTTTCTCCTTCTTCCTACTTCTCCCTCCTTCTTCCTCCTTCTTCCTCCTTCTTCCTCCTTCTTCCTCCTTCTTCCTCCTTCTTCTTCCTTCTTCCTCCATCTTCCTCCTTCTTCCTCATTCTTTCTCCTTCTTCCTCCCCACCCATCAAATACAAACCTATAAACCTGTTATAGAATAAATTGTATATATCAACGTATAATCAATGTATATATAACATATATATAAACTCATGTTATTTCAATTATCCACTGCATACCGCTGTATATTACTGAAAGTTGATTACCCTGATCTACTTTCAGCCTACTCCATTTTAATAATTAATGATTTATTTTACTTACTTATATATATAACTAGCCGTCAGGCTCGCTTCGCTCGCCATATCCGTCTAGCCCTGGACCCCCGACTGGATTGTCCAAGAATGAGATTAGCAGGCTCGCTTCGCTCGCCTGCATTTTTATCATGTTAGGACAATCCAGTCGGGGGTCCAGACTAAACGGATATGGCGAGCGAAGCGAGCCTGACGGCTAGTAATATAATATTCCCAGGATTGAAGTAGCAGTGCCCAATCAATTTTTCCTAGATAAATGCATTTAAATCTTCAACTTGGTGCCAACCTAACAAAGTCAACTCAACTTAATGCCAACCTGACAAAATTATTAATTTAGTTGCCAGTTTCGAAGAGGTACTCTATCTAGATTATAGTTCCATAGTAACATATGATATGGAAATTTCAATTATAATTAAGAGATTGGGAGAAGAAGAATATACATGCTAAAAGACGAACTTTAAACCCTTAAAAACAACCCTTAGAGTTAAAATATTGCCAAAAGATTTCTTAGTGCGCCTCTAAAGGGTCAACTGAACATACCTACCAAATTTGAACGTTTTTGGTCCGGTAGATTTTTAGTTATGCGAGTGAGTGAGTGAGTGAGTGAGTCAGTCAGTCAATCAGTCAGTGAGTGAGTGCCATTTCGCTTTTATATATATATATAGATATAATCATTTTACTTTATTAATTTTCTGTTTTTTTTCTCTCAAATCTTCATACTGATTAAAACTTTTACAATATTTTCATTTTTAAATAAATCAGTTGAATCAATGAAATTAACGTTTTGGTTGAGAGTTAGTGGGAAGAATACTTCGAATATTCTTTCCAAAGAATGGACATTGATATGTCCAAAGCTCCGCCAATTTATGTAGCAATATTATCTATCTTATCTATAGTTATTACAAATTGTTTTATTTTCATATTATATACATCCATAGATGAAGGATAAGTAAGTATATACTTACTATTAGCCATAGTGAAGGATAACTATATTTCTTGTCTCTGATACAGCTCAATAATTATTTTCTTAATTTTTATTTTGTAAATTCATCCATAATGTTGCTGTATTGTAAGCTATTGTATATAAGTGTATAAGCCAGTATATATTGTACTCCAAATAAATAAATTACTCAATCAATCAATCAATCAACCAATCATTCTTCCTCCCCCCTCCTCCTTATTCACCCCTCTCCATCATCAATCCTTCTTCTCCATAAATCAATCCTTCTTCCTCCTTCTTCCTCACCACTCAACCTTATTCCACCCCTCTCCTATTTCTTCCTCACTCTTCCTCCTTCCTCTCTTTCACCTGCTCTTTCTCATCAACGAAGATTGACAAGGAGCTGCGGACGGATGTGACAATGAAATAAGAAGAGAAAGAGTAGCGTGGAACGTCGAACAAAGGCGTTCATCGCAAAGTGGCGCTTAGTTCCGAGTTCTGCCGCTAGACAGCGCCACCACCTCTCTCACACCATCACACCAGGCGGAGTTTCGGTCAGTCCGTTAGCAAGCGCCCTACGTGACGGTTGTGTCTGTGCTAATCGCGTCAAGCGTGATTTCTTCTTCAAGTTTGTGAATATTTCTGTCATTTTGTACTGTTGTCAAGTAGAATAAATCAAGTGCGAGTTATAGATTGATCTACTCGGGATTACTGTTTCCAAATTACATCAAGGAATCATTATACAGTGAAAGTTTGTGGATCATCTCTGACGTTTTCTTCAGTTACAATATATTAGCCTATCACAAGTACAACAATACAGTGTGTGTGTGGATATCTTACATTGATAGATGAAAAATTATACTACTTCTACACTCTATTCTAAAAATAAATTAAGCAGATATCCTTTTACTAGTGATGGATAAAGAATTACAGTTATTCACTCTAGCAGTAGGCCTATTGGTATCATCCTTTCACTAGTGACTGTGCGATCGCCGAGTTTTCGATTGACGGATATAAGGATAAATTTTTTTTTCTGAAAGCAGATCAAGAAAGTTTCCTAAAGTGCCGGTACCTATAATGGATACGCGATCCCCCCTTGCTGTTGATCGTTTCACAGTGACAAGAATGATTGTTTCACGTTAATAAATAATTGTTTCACATCAAATTTCCGAAATAATAATATTTAAAATTGATGAAGAGTGAGTTTAAGACAAGTGAAAACGTTTTACAGTGACGAAAATTGTTCCATATTTCACAAATCGTTGAAAATTGATGTAGAGTGTTTTCAAGACAAGTGAGAACGTTTCATAGTGTGACGAAAATTGTACCACATTTGACAAATAATCATTGAAAATTATTATTGATGCAGTGTTTGTTCGAGACAAGTGAAAAATCAGACATCTGATCTCGTGACAGTATTTTTAAACAGTGACAGATCACCACAGAGTGTGTAGGAGGCCTACTAGAAAAGTGTTTGGGATTAATCTGTGGTCAGTGTTGCCGAACGTAGCTGCGGCCGAGGTCGTAAATGCACTGCGGCCATCATCGGGACTGCGGCTGGGCTGCAGCAGCTGCGTTGTCGCGCCGCAAACCGCAGCGGCTATGATGCGGTGGCTGTTGGTCGTACTGCTCTGTGGAGGGCTAAGGGAGGTGGAGCCCACCGACCCCTGCCCACCCGTGTGCGTGTGCAAGTGGAAGTCCGGCAAACAAACTGTCGAATGCACGGAACGCGGTCTCATAAACGTACCTCCAGGCATCCAACCTGAAAACCAGGTGCTGGATATGACAGGGAACAACCTACAAATCCTTCCTGCTGACATGTTTGTTCGTGCCGAACTGTTGAACCTCCAACGTGTGTACCTTCGGTCGTGTAAAATCGGACAGATCGACGATCGAGCATTCTATGGACTGTCAAATCTGGTGGAACTGGACCTATCGGACAACTTACTCACCTCTGTCCCGTCCAACATGTTCCGCGACGTACCGTCCCTGAGGGACATCAACCTCGCCCACAACCCCATACAGAAGATTGACAGCCACGCTTTCAGAACTGTTCCCGGTCTTGTAAAACTCGACCTTTCCCACTGCGAACTACAAGCTATCGCTCCCATGGCGTTCGACGGTGTAGAACTACTAGAAGCCCTGAAACTAAATGGCAACCGGTTGTCGCAACTCAAACACAAAACTGTGGAGACGTTGAGTAGACTACATGGTGTTGAACTGCACGACAACCCTTGGCACTGTGATTGTCATCTGAGAGCTGTGAAACTATGGTTGGTGGGTAACAACATCCCCTACCCGATAGCACCAGTCTGTAGGGGAGGCCCAGACCGCGTCCTCGATCGCTCGTTCAGTGAGCTACAAGTCGACGACTTCGCCTGCAGACCTGTCGTCCGCGGAGACAGCAGGAGAGTGGAGGCTGTGTCTGGGGGCAATGCCAGCGTGGTGTGTAGAGTCGAGTCAACACCTGAAGCACACATCAGCTGGTACTGGAATGGACGTCTCCTCCTCAACAACTCAGCCTTCAGCTCGTTCCAGAGGGTGTACGTGTACGAAAGTGGTCGTTTCCAGAAGAAGAGCACGCTGATCCTAACCAATGCACAGGAAGCTGACTCGGGGGACTTCTTCTGTGTAGCTGAGAACCGAGCCGGCAATGCTGAAGGAAACTACACACTGTATGTGTCACCGAGGCTTGTGGGAATGGCGACGCTGAACGGTGGCGAGATCGCTGGACTCAGTGCGGCTCTAGTTGTTCTGATACTGTTCATCTTGTTAGCGATCCTCTTGTTGCTGGTGCGGCTGAGACGTATGCCGTTCACAACAGAGACGAAGACCCCCGGGAGGATGGATGCTGTGGCCAACGGTGGCAGTGTGATAGCGGCCGCCGGCCCCGATAAGGTGATAGTAGCCACACCGGTCACAGGTGTTGAGACCTCCTCGTTTTCAGAGAGAACGAAACCGAATGTACCAGGGGAATTGAATCTGAACCCTGTACAGAAGCCTCCAAGAGTGCCAGGGGAACCTCCAGATTCGAACCCGGATCTGATAAACGACACGAAAACTAGACCTGATGGGGAAGGGGAAGAGGTACCCGGGAGTGTCACACAGTATCTGTACCCTGGGGGCGGCACCTGGGAGGCGGTGCGAGGAGACGGATCGTCGAGCAACTTCTGTTTTGACGGCAGCAACGACAAGACGCCAATCATGGACGAGGACTACTCGTGTCGCTCTGCCGCCCCCGGAGGCGGTGGCTACCCGGCCGACTACGGCCTGCCGATCCTGCCGACGACCAGCGAAGGCGGCAGCGGAGGCGGTAGTTCTCCGCCGCCCCAACATCCGTCGGCCAAGACGCTGCGAGTGTGGCAGCGAGGGGTACCCGTCCTGCCGCCTGTCACCGCCCTTAAGCGCGTCCTCTCCAGGAACTCTCCCGACGAAGGATATCAAGAAGGCTGTGGCACCGACGTCTAGTGATAAATATGTCAGTGTGTGTGTTATCTGTGTTGTGTTCCTCGCAAGTGTATGTTGGCCGGATGAACGTCCGTCTAGACTGCCGTGTCCAAGGTAATGTAGTACCAGTACCTATGTTTTACGATCGTTGTCGTAATTATTGTGATGACTCGTGAAAATTTTCAATCATACCTGCTATTTTGATGTCCAATCTTTCTTCAATATAATGATTGCCATTACCTTATAATATCGCTCTAATTGATGAATAATATTCAAATTGAATTGACTTCATTGACTTCATTGACTTCATTGACTAATTGCATCCACAGCAATCTTCAAATAACTTGATGTAATTGCGATTCTCTTATAATATTAATAAAATCGTTCAATCACCCCTCAACTAGCTAAGAGCTAAAGGGATCTCAGAATATATTTTGGATACATTATTTATCGAAATTATACTGTGTATAAATAAGATGAAATTGAGTATTGAAATTAAAATAACTCGATATTCACTGAAATCAACAAAATACATAGAAAATTCTTTGTTCATCAAAAATGAATTTCAATCATGTGAAGATAATTTCTTAGCATACGATGTATGCAGTCATATTAACGGGAAAACTGCATTATGATACAATAATTCATAAGTAGTTACAATGTAATGCGTGTAATACACTACAC
The DNA here is from genome assembly GCF_014356525.2 of Nilaparvata lugens. Lineage (NCBI taxonomy): Eukaryota > Metazoa > Arthropoda > Insecta > Hemiptera > Delphacidae > Nilaparvata > Nilaparvata lugens. The sequence continues at coordinate 13,747,674 of NC_052508.1, forward strand.
AAAATAGTATTAAAAGTTCTTTATTGTGAACATTCCTGTTGTAATGTGGCAGTAGACTAATTGTGTTGTATGAGTCCGAAATCTGTTTATGATTAATAAATTACTTATGATTTTCCATCTATTCGACTTATAACTTGTAAGTAATAAATATAAATGATTCCTGTGAGTACCATACAGGATCATGTATCTTTGAACTGAGAATATTATTCACAGCATTGAATAATAATCGATGGAACAACACTATTCATGAAATATTATAATTTTCTTCCATAAATGGAATAAAATATTTCCCATAAAATATTCTACTTGACACGAGGCAAAGATATGGACATCAAATTGCAGCGTTTCTAGGAATGAATATTAATTATTGTGAACTAAGATATGTTTCCTTTGTGAGTGTAAAAACTATTTCTAGCTAACAAATAAGTAATTTACCAGAGTCCTTACAAAAATTATCCTTTTTCGTATCCTGATGACATTTATAGACTAGTTAAGGATTCTATAGCTCTTGTCGGCACCGAGAGTTCTCATTATGTAGATATAAATGTAAAGTTAACTTATTTAAATGGGGGGAAAGATGATATTAGTGTACAGATATATTTTTGTAATGTAATTAATGTATATAGAGCGTATTTTTAAATTCAATTTTTTTTATTAAAACTGGAGAAACGTTCTTCTGTGTCTATTGAGTATATTTCGAAAGCTGATCATTCATGGAACTAACTCATATCAAGAATTTCCAAAGAAAAATACCTGTCAAAACTTATAAATGACATTACATATCTGTGCATATCTATCATTATGCCAAATCCCATATTTCAATTAAATTATTGATGAATAGGAAAAAATGAATAGTTTGTGTTGTCTGTAGATTAATAGGTTCATTAATAATAATTATCATCATGATGAATTAGAAAAATTCATTACTTATCGATTGCCTAGGAATATTGACAGATTAAATGAATAATTAATTTTAGACTATCAAATCCAATAAATTTCCATATTCTATAAATCTGATATCAGAATTTCTGATTCGTACTCTTCCGATTTATCGAAGCACAACTCGGTTTATCAATCCCCCAAAAACATTAATTAACAAAAAAAAAGTTTAATCAACTTTTGAAGAGTTGTCTCAAAGTGGAATAGTATAAACTAGTATCTAGTAAACTAGTAGAACCTAATATTTGTTAAACCTCTTGTTATCAGCTCAACCTTGAATTTTATTTTATAAGTCAAACAACAGTTGAATATTCAAACTTTGATTTAAAATGTCTGACACACAAGCTATTTAGTGATTAGGTAGAATTTAAATTTGTTTTGGCTTTTTTCTCTTCATTCCCCTGAATTTCTCGATTATTGTTTATGCGAAAAACTTATCAATTTACAAAAGTATTGAAACCAAGGGGGGTATTATTTGAAAGTTTTATATCGTAGATGTAAACAAGGACAATAAGATTATATTAATTTTGAGCTACGAGCTCGCTCACTCTCTCTCTCTCTCTCTCTCTCCCCAATGAAAGATTAGAACTGACTCGTCAACATTGTAGGTTAATCCAGCAGTCTATTAATTTAGAAATAAATAAAATAATATAATTATTCACTATGTCGTAGCTATCCAATATAGCTGCATAAAATACAATTTACAATGTCGAAGCTATCTAATATAGCTGCTATACTATTTCATCAATTGACAATACGGATTCCCATACTATTTGAACAATGATTTATTTAATCATTGCAAACAGTATTTCCTCATTTATCCATCATCTCATTGATGATCATCTTGTATAGAATACATAACATATCACAATTTTATATAATAACCTTGATTGGTCAGCTTTCGGAATAATCTAGTACTTCAAAAAATAGAATCCTTCTACGATCCCTTTAAATTTTGTGTAACATGGGGACTTTCTATAGTGAAAATATGAATAGCCTGTATTTGATTTCAAATGTTTAAAGCCAAAGTAATAATGAAAGGACTCGATTGTTCTTCATATAGCTATGCAAAGACTGAACTTTTATCTTTTGACTATTATAATTATTTAAGAAATAAGAGAAAATATATAAAAACATGAATTTGATACCAAAAAAACCATTATTATAACAAGACATTGAAGATTTATGTGAGATTGAATATCAAACAGAAAATTAAAATCTTTTGTTCTATGATAGATGATTTGAGTTTTTATTTTCATTTCATTAGTGCCTTTTCTTCATCAGTTGGCATGACTTACTCAGCCATATTGCATGTTATTACTATAATCTATAGTTATATCACACATCTTTTTCAGAAAAATATTTCAAGATCGACTAATTTTTGGGTACTCACAAGCCCCAGGCTGCTCTGAAAGATCTACGGCTAAAGTTTTCAATCAGTTTATTTTGAAGAATACCATCCAAGATGCATTGGAAGTCAACGAATCTTCATTTAGTTGAAAGGTTTAGGCTAAAGGCTTCAGCAATCAGTTTATTATATTTAAGTAAACTATCCAAGATACATTGGAGAACAACGAATCTGCATATACAGAGTGTTTCAGGAGTAGTATCGAACATTTTAGGGTATTGCTCCTGGATGATAGGAGACTGCAAATAATGTCGTATTATTTTGTAGTGTCCAAAAACTCAGCGATTATCCTAAAAGCTGCCATTCTATTTTTTCATTTAGTTATTTTTATCTCAAGAACGCAATGTTGTATTGATCTGAAATTTGAAATGAATATTTATGCTATGAAGACTCAGCTACAGAGAGTAAAAGTAAAAATTTTGATGTTGATTTTCAAAATGGAGGCCATTTTAAATATTTGATGGCAAATTTCACGAAAACCGTTCACTTTACAAAAATTTACAAGGGACTAAAAAGTTGGCAAATTTTATCAAGATTTCAAGGATACCTTATTCATTAAGATTGGTGGAAGAATAACAGAGAAATTAATTCTTTTCGTACTGCATGCATGGCCACTTTTCACCATTTAGACATCAATATTGAATTTTTAATTCCAGTTGTATCCAAGATGGAGCTTTGGAACTTGGTATGGCTCCATTATGGACATACAAATGATTTTACAATGTTTTTCAAATGATCTGGTTTTTCTTGTTTGATTGTACGAAAATAATAAATTTCTCTGTTATTCTTCGACTAATTTCAATAAATAAGGTATCCTTGAAATCTTGATAGAATTTGCTAACTTTTTTGTCTCCTGTAATGTAAAGTTAACGGTTTTCGTGAAATTTGCCATCAAAAATTTCAAATTGCCGCTATTTTGAAAATTTAAATCTACAATTTTTCATTTTATTTTTTTATGTTGAGTCTTCATTGCATAAATATTCATTTCAAATTTCAGATCAATACAACATTTCGTTCTTGAGATAAAAATTCCCAAGTGAAAAAAACAACTAAAGTATTTTGATATAGAATGAAGAAAAAAATGGAGGCTGACAATTGTTTGTCTACTTTTGTACAGTCACTGTCAAAAGTAAAAATAAAATATTCTGGCTAACAGACAACATTGCAAAGCTAGAGAGAGATAGCGCTATCTGTTTTGTTGTATGACAGAAAAGGACAGCAACAGTATTGTCAATCCTACACTGCCATTATAACCTGGATCTCACTATAGACACAATTATTATTGTCTTTGAAGAACTTTGTATTTTAGGATCTTTATCAATGTTGTTGCTAGTGAAGCGAGAATCGTATACCCTATTGACAATAATCAATGCGTGTGACTAACAAATCACTGAAAATCAATATTTCTTTCAAAGAAGGATTATTGAACATTTTTGGAAAAAGTCTGTTTAAAGTAAGCTCTGTTTCGACCTACAGTCGGCGTTATATCACAGATTGAAGCCTGTTTATTCAGTCTATGGTTCGATTCAAGGATAAAGTCGAAGTCATTAATATGGATTTATCTATAACATGTTTAGCCTAATCACAACTTTGGATTGTATTATAATGAATGATATTGATGATTCACAGACTGCATATCAAATCCAACTCTCCAGGATATTCACATAGAAAAGATAGGATACATTCACTGTGTGATACATCCACACTGGAAATAATAGCATTTAACAACTCCTTACTCCAACTTAGAAAATAATGAAAGAATAGTGATGGACCATCGCTTGACGTGTTGTAGGGCTTCCAGGCAAGATTCCAACAGTATATCACACAAACTTCTTCATATTTGAATCGCTTATTTATGAAAGGCCTCTTGTCACTTGAAGTCAATTTTTCAGCAGCTAAAAAAATGTCTCTTATATTTATCCATTGTTGATAATTCCAGTTTTTTCAATTCCAAGTATTATTTCAATCCCATTCACATGCATATATTCTGCTCACAAAATGTCAAATCAATTTCTCACATAATTTTTAACAATATAAAATACTGACACGAGGCCTTTCATAAATTAATGTGTGACAAGAGCCCTTTCAAAAATAAAGCTCAACTTTTTATCACTATAAATTGGAAGTGTTTTGTTGTTAGTAAATAATACACATATTTTGTTGAATAATCAATCATATAATTAAAAAACATAATTTCAATAAAAGATTGGAAATATTTTTAGTTCATTGAAACATTGAAAATCAAGACATTGCAACATTGTGAAATCATAACACTCCTTAAGCAATGAAAGACATTTCAATTTTCTGTATCAACCATCAAAAATACAAGATTTATCTTTTCTCCAAAAATATCAATCAAGGTCTTGATATAAAAATAGACAGAAGTGAAATCTTCTGAATAAATTACATAGAAGAATAATAATTTTGATCTGGAATGCATATTTGAAAGCTTCATGGAGTCTTGATAGCGCATACTTTCACAATCAAAATAGAATTCAGTTGTTCGGAACTGAGATAAAAATCAGTTATTAATAAATTTGCTTTCAGTTGATTGAAACGGAATGATATAGATTCGTTTGCCAGGTTTGAATCTTATTTGTATGAGTATGACAATCTGATCGTTCAACGATTCAAATAATGTTGATTCTTTTCAAAGATAGTATATATTCTTATTTACTAGCCTTGGATTCTATTATAGACATCTAATATCTGAGAAAATCTCATTCATTATTCGGGCAAATTAGAGAAGTAGAGAATCAACAAAACTGTAGTTTTATAAAACAGTACAAATATGTTGAAAAGTCTTCTTCGGTGAAGGTTGGAAGGTGGAAAGTTGGAAATCTTCTCATTTTAATGAATAGTTGCAAATGGGCTTATAGTAATAATAACAATAATATTTATGAATTATTCATCATTCAAATCTTCAAATCTTTGAAATAGGTATTGCGAAACTATTAGGATACATCAGTCAAGGTCAAGTCTTATCAATAGTCTGAAAAATGTCTTATCTCTCACTTCTTTCAGCTCCCAGTTTTATCAGACAATCCGTTTTTAGTGTGATCGATTCTTGATAAGAAAGAAAAAGAATTATTAACCTTGAACTCATCCTATTGGAAATAATTTCATTAACGCATTCAAGCCAAAACTGCTTTGTTTCTTTTTCAAACAGTTGAATTATTAATTATAGTCAATATCAGATGCAATCAATTTTGTTCACTATCAAAGTACCTCCTTATGAAATCATTCATTCCTTATCCAATTTTCATCAATTATTTCTCAATATCAGTATTCGTTATCATATTATCTGAATTGAGATACAACTAGAATCATAATTCATGGAAACTGATATTCCTGATATTGAATTTCAATTGAAACTTATTGAATGCGCCAGAATCTAGTGGAACACTATAATGTGGATACCTTCAATAAAGATACAGTTTTGATAACTAGATTATTTCTGATTATACGTTCATTCCTGCTTTAAAATAATTCTCATTGCAAAATATCCCAGCCGTTCTCTTGAAAATGATTCATCATAAATCAGCTGTTTAGTGGACTATAATACTACCCGATCAAAAACATCGAACATCTTGAAAATGTATCTTTCCATCAACGTTAGTAGACAGTTGACTATAATATACTACCCGTTCAAAAACATCGAACATCTTCAAAATGTATCATTTCATCAACGTTAGTAGACAGTTGCAGCCAGACCTGATAACAGCGCTCACACTCACATTCCGGGACTACACGTCACGGTACGATAGGACAGAAAGCTTCATGTTTATTTAGGATTTTTTTTAGACACTTTAAATTGATAAATTATTTATTAATTTTTGAGAAAACATAACAACAGGTCAATATAACTAACTGAGCGCGAGGTCTACTGTTCACAAAACTACTAGTCATATATTTGAGAAATAATTTTGAAGGACAATAAAAAACAGACATTGATGATGCCTCATCGTGAATTTCCTATCCCTTACGTGTATAATCTGATTCTTCCCTTATTATATTACATCATAGATTATAGACTAGATTTACCCTGATGACTTGAGAAAACATAACAACAGGTCAATATAACTAACTGAGCGTGAGGTCTACTGTTCACAGAACTACTAGTCATATATTGGAGAAATAATTTTGAAGGACAATAAAAAACAGACAGTGATGATGCCTCATTCATCGTGAATTTCCTATCCCTTACGTGTATAATCTGATTCTTCCCTTATTATATTACATCATAGATTATAGACTAGATTTACCCTGATGACTTGAGAAAACATAACAACAGGTCAATATAACTAACTGGTCTCGAGGTCTACTGTTCACAGAACTACTAGTCATATATTGGAGAAATAGTTTTGAAGGACAATAAAAACAGACAGTGATGATGCCTCATTCATCGTGAATTTCCTATCCCTTACGTGTATAATCTGATTCTTCTCATATTATATTACATATAGACTAGATTTACCCTGATGAATCGAATCATAGTTATTTTTTATAGAAGGCTGTATGATCGGCAACAATGCCTCCCTATCATTTCCACTCACTCTGAAATGAAATGAAAAAGATTTTATTCATCCAAAAGCTAGTACAATAACAGGAGAATCAGTCTCTTATCATCTAAACATAGAAATGTACAGTGATAATGATGTAACAAAATGATAAGACTCTATAACGTTAATCTCATTGCAGTAGTCGTTCACTGAAAATAGATTCTAGTCGCATGAGCGAACGGATTCAGTTACAAATAATACTATTTGGAATGCAAAGGTTTTCCGATGAATTAGCTGCAGTGAGAATCACTAAAAACTGGCAGTATTCCTCATGAATTGAACACCTATGCTTCTATTCATTTAATGCTGACAGTTTGAAGCATGCTACCAGCAGTTAGAGTCACTCAAAACGGTCAGTACTCCTCATAAATGCAAGGCGTATGTCTCCAATTCTAGTAATGCTGCTGAAACATGCCAACATACAGGACACTACGTTAGTCATCAGGTTCTTTAACAATTCAAATGAGGCATGAAGAGTGTGTACTACAACACACTGCCACAAGACCCGGTCTACATTGTCGTTTTCCAATTCCATTAATTAGTGTTTGGCCGCCGTGATTCCCTAGGTTAGGTTTCCCCCTTCCACCCTTAGTACCCCTCGTTTCTACACCACAGGTACCCCCTTTCAACCCCCCAAACGGGAACACCGCACTGTCAATCGACTTGTGTTGACCTTCTCTCAACCCCCACCCCCCTCCACGACCGTGACACCCCTGGAGTCACCACTTCAGCTGTGATCGATTCAGCTGATTTCTAATCAGCAGACGCGATGTGTGCTGATCATTTGCTGTTTGCTTGCTATCAATAATGCTCGCAATCAATTAATTCACCCAACGGATATCCGTAGTGTGAGATTGCATTCACTCACTCCCTCTCTCTCAGTCTCACTATTAATCTCCATCAATCTATCTCTTACTCTCTCTCAATAGAAGCACATACTCTCCTCACTCTTTCTCGCCCTCTCTCTCTCTCTCTCGATAGAAGCACCTATTCTTCTCTATCTCTCTCAATAGAAACTCTTATTCTCCTCTATCTCACTCTCTCTCCCTCACAAATTCCATCAATTTATATCTCACTCTTTCCTAATAAAGAAAGCATTTACTATATTCTCCTCTCTCTCACATTCACTCACTCCCTCTCACTCTCAATCTATCTCTTATTCTCTCTCACACTCTCTCCATATCTCTTAATACAAACCCTTATTCTCCTCCCTCTCTCACTCTCTCTCACTCACTCTATCTATCTCTCTCGATAGAAGCACTTATTCTCCTTTCTCTCAGTCTCACTACCTAATAATCTTCATCAATCTATCTTTCACTCTCTCCCAATGAAAGCACTTACTCTATACTCTCTCACATACACTCTCTCTCCTTCTCAATCTCCTTCAATCTATCTATATATCTCTATCTCTATCTCAATAGAAACACTTATTCTCCTCTGGGAAGGATATTTTGAATATTCTTTCCGAAGAATGGACATTGATATGTCCAAATCTCCGCCAATTTATGTATATGCATACCAATATTAACTTTATTTATTACAAATTGCTTTTTTCGTATCACATACAGTGCAATAATTATTTTCTTAATCTATATTATGTAAATTCATCTATAATTTTGCTGTATTGTAAGCTATTTTCTTTAAGTGTATAAGCCAGTATATATTGTAATCTACATAAATAAAGTACTCAATCAATCAATCAATCTCACTCTATAAAAGCACTTATTCTCTTCTCCCTCTCAATAAAAGCACTTCTTCTCCACTCTCTCTCACTCACTCTCACTCCCTAATAATCTCAATCAATCTATATCTTACTCTCTCCTAATGAAAGCACTTACTCTATCCTCCTCTCTTTCATATACACTCTCTCTCCCTCTCCCTCTCAATCTCCATCAATCTATCTCTTACTCTCTCTTGATTAAAGCACTTATTCTATTCTCCTCTGACTCTCTCACACACACTTACTCTCTCTCATCCACTCCCTCTCGATCACTATCAATCTATTTCTCACTTTCTCTCAATAAAATCATGTATTCTATTCTCCTCTCACCCACTCTCACACTCTCTTACTCACTCTTTCTCTATTTTACGTTTTCTCTCTTTCTTTCTTTCTCTCTCTCGCTTTCTCTTCCTTCCAATATCTATCTCCATCAGGGTTGTGTGGCAGAGAGGACCAGGAGTCCTAATTCCGCCCTAATAAAGGCATATAATCAATCAATCTCTCTCTTACTCTCTCTTGATTAAAGCACTTATTCTATTCTCCTCTCACTCTCTATCTCTCTGTGTTGGCCCTATCGCTCTAGGGTTGTATGGCAGAGAGGACCAGGAGTCCTAACTCCGCCTTAAAAGAGGCAATAAATCAATCAATTTATTTCTTTCTCTCTCTCTCTCTCTCTCCCCCTCTCCCTCTCAATCTCCATTGATCTATCTCTTACTCTCTTGATTAAATCACTTATTCTATTCTCCTCTCACACTCTCTCACTCACTCACTCTCCCTCTCACTGCCTCTCAAACACTTTCTCTCTCTCTCAATCTCTATCAATCTATTCCTACTGCAGCTCTAATCAACGTGCTACTCATCCCCCTAGCCAATAGTAGTTGTTCTACTGACATTGACTGAGCTGAATGCTAGACATTACCGCTGTACCTAACCTACCCACACACCTACCTCACACCTCCAAACCGATGAACAAGCACTATTGCATTATTAACTGCCACTGTGATTGTAACCTTTGCAAATTTCGGTGTGAAACCCTGGCGACGTATTGTACACCTAGTGCACTGTACTAGGGTGTTGAAGTAGAGTAATTGGAAAGGTTGAGCGGAAGCTTTATTGGTCTCCATGTCGTTTGAACTATCAACAATCACTGTTCAAAGTTTAAATAGGATAAATCAGTGAGTTTCAACTGGAGAGGAACTACTCAACAGCAAACCACTTTACTGCAGAATTTATTAATTTCTTGTACACAACACTATAATTGAAGTAGAGTAATCTCAAAGGATGCGTAAAAATATTTTTCTCGATGTCTTTTGAACTGTCAACAATCACTGTTAAAAGTTTGAATAGGATAGATCAGTGAGTTTGAACTGGAGGGGAACAACTCAGCTACAAACCACTTTACTACTGAATTTATTAATCTATTGTACAAAACACTATAAATATCGAGGCACCGAGCTTTGCTCGTTATTTATTTATTGATAAACAGAACTCAATTCTTTAAAATGATTGGGGAAGGACTAACAGACACAGCCCAAAACTGTTTCTTCCCCGAATTTTGATTTATACACTATAAATATTCCAAATAGTGGGTTATGTTCCATACACTTGAATTCAGGTGAATTTCAGTCCAAATATTCTAAAACATAAAATTTCTAATTTAGATAGTTTACATACCAAATTGAATAACAAAATAACACTCACTAATCACTTAGAACTGTAAAATAATGATTAACTTTGAATATTATGATATATACCATCTCATGTCAACAAATCAGACTACTGTATTTTGATCGAGTCAATTAAAATTTCCAGATTTCTCGCGAGATACGGTAAGCTGATTGATTGTACAGCTGACCTCCCACACAGGCACACGCATCTTCTGTTATCGACAGACGACGAAATCATCATCTGTTTTTTCAAGGATGAATTATCCTTTTCATATCCTTTAGCGAGTTTTCCCAGGGATGAGACATAGTGCAATCGAATTTTGTTATCATAAACCTACTATAAGCTTATTCCAAATTTCGTGAAAACCGTTAGAGCCGTTTTCGAGATCCGTTGAACATAAATAACCAGATATAAAAATATTAACAGATATACAGAAACTGCTCGCTTAATATAATAGGATTGAAGTACAGTAATCACAAAGGGTGCGCGAATACTACTCGTATATTGGACTCGATGCTGTTTGAACTATCAAAAGTATTAATTGAAACTTTGAATAGGATAAATCAGTAAGTTTCAACTGAAAAAAGCAACTTCTCATCTACAAACTACTTCACTATTGAATTAATCAATTTACTGTACAAAACAATATAATTGAAGTAGAGTAATCACAAAGGATGGGCGAAAATTGATCTCGATGTCGTTTGAACTATCAACAATATCTAGTCCAACATTCAAAAGGTTAGATCATTTAGTTTCATTAAGAGCCGGTTTCCGAGCTCGGGATTTAGCTAAGTTCTAGACTTTAAACAGCTGGAGTCAGAAAATTGGCTTTCCAAAACGGGGCGTAGTCGCAGTTTTTATTTTCTCATTTCTATAATTGGAAACTTTTTCCTTGACGAAATTGAACATTCCTAAATAATTTGAAATAGCTGAAACTTCACAACAATTCCTCTTTATTTTATTTTGTGTTCAATTTTCCAGTTTTTCGAGATTTAATTCAAACGTGACTATGACAATGACTACGATTACGCCCCGTTTCGGAAAGCCAATTTTCTTACTCCAGCTGTTTCAAGTCTAGAACTTAGCCAAATCCCGAGCTTGGAAACCGGCCCTAAATCAGTAATTTTCAACTGAAAACAACCACTCAACTACAGATTACTCTACTACTGAATTTATTTATTTATTACTGAATATATTAAAACACTCAAATTGAAGTAGAGTAATCACAAAGAATGCGCGAAAACTGAATTGGTCTCGATGTCGTTTGAACTATCAACAATATCTATTCAAACTCTGAATAGTTCAAATCATAGTTCCAACCGAAAAGAACTACTCAACTACAACTACTAAATTTATTCATCTATCGTACAAAACACTATCCTATACTATTAACCGAGCAACTTCTGTTTATATGTTCATATGTTTAGATGTTTATATGTTTGTATTTAACCGGATCTCGAAAACGGCTCTAACGATTCTCACGAAACTCAGAACATAGTAGGTTTATAATACAAAGATTCGATTGCACTAGGTCTCATCCCTGGGAAAACTCGCTGAAGGACATTTAAAGGATAATTATTATTCATCCCTGGAAAAACAGCTGATAATAATTATTTCGTCGTCTGTTAAATTAATCTCAATTTACTGTGATTAGATAGAACATTTCTGTATGAATGTTATCATAATTTCTTCTTTCGTAATACATTTTTTATGCTTTTGTACTCCAGAGCGAAACTCGGTCCCCGATATTAATCATAATACATTTTTGTCGATGGAGGAGAAACTAGGCTCTCCTGTTTTAGAAGGAACCACTTTGAAATAGAAAAAACCATCTCGGTTTTGTGCTTGTGTGTATCAATTATTTAATGAATATTAATTAATCAGTGTTGGACGGCTGGGTTCAAATAACTATGACTAATGGAAATATTTTATCCCTCATCCCATGAGAAAAATTAATTGGAAATATTTGCCTATGTGGGTCACTATCGATTCTCATTTAAATTTGAGTGGTTTGCCACTCAAAAATTATCTGATAAGATAACTTCACAAGATATTCAAATCAAGTTGACAGAGATTGAGCTTTTGAAAAATTTCATTAGTGAAGTGACCCCTTGGTAGTTTGAGATTGTTCAAGGTCTGTAGTATATACATTATTCAGTTGTGTACATAAATGTAGTGCAAATAGAGCCAATACTATATATATTGAGCTTCAGTTAACATCGTCTATATCTGCACTATATTCATGGAAGTGAACAGTATAGAAATGCTATTGAAAATGCACTATTTCGCAGGGGGAACATAGCTAATATTTTCTCTCGTGATCTACACAATTGAGCTTATATTTCATGAATAAATTCAAATTGTTCACTCTCCTCAGGCCTGCATTTATAAAATATATATATATTTTCCAACTCCCCTTTTCATGATTCCTAGCGTCAAACAGCTTCTTCAAAAATAACACACAATCACAGAATATAGAACAATCTATTGTCATTTGGAAATAACTTCCCCGTGGTTCGGAATCTACCTAAAACTCGATCCACAAAAGAAGTAAAATGTGTTTTTTTGAAGAAGAAGTATCATTCCCATTTTATTCCTATTACTGGAAGTAGCACTTGTTATTCATAATTATTATTAAAAATAATTTTAGATCCACTTATCACCTATCATAAATTTATGAATAAATCTTTAGCTTAATGAATGAAATTAACGTTTTGTAAATAATTGGTGGGAAAGATATTTTGAATATACTTTCCGGAAAATGGACGTTGAGTATATTTCCAAAGCTCCCTCAATTTATGTAGATGCATAACAATTTTATCTATAGTCATTTCAAATTGTTTTTTTCCATATCACATACAGTTCAAAAATTATTTTCTTAGTCTATATTATGTAAATTCATCTATAATTTTGCTGTATTGTAAGCTATTTTATATAAGTGTATAAACCAGTACATATTATAATCTACATAAATAAAGTACTCAATCAATGAATCAATCAATCATTGTAACATAAATGAATTTTGTAACATACATGAATGAGAACTCTGATCTAATTCAATCATCATGTGGTTTTACCACCCACTCACAAGCCTTGAGATAATGTGGGCATCATTCTCATCTTCAATAATTCTTTATGCTCCAGTGAATAAAGTACGATTCTAGTGGGTAGAGGAGGATTTTTATCTGGTCGAATTAATCTTCCACCTCCTCTTTGATACTCGAGAATTTTTTGGGACAGCATTTTCCAAAAAATCTTTTTAAAACAGTCACCAATCCCATTGGCGAAATGGGAGGACGATTGCCGGAGAGTTCTTCTAATAAATTCGATTGGACGAAACTCACAAGCTCATCTCGTATTAAATTCCCTTTCAGAACACAGAACTGTGTGATGGGATGAAAAATATTTTAGCATCAACCTGTCCGTCAAACTCTTTCATTTTCTCTGTGTTTCGACGTTATTATCAGCCCTTTTTCTCTTTCTATCTCGTTCTCTTTACCCATCTTTCTTATTCTCTCTTTCACTCTTAAAATTCTTCTCAATCATCGACACTCTCTATCTTCCACTCTCTATCTCCCACTCTCACTTCAACTCTCCATTTTTCTATGTCATTCTCCTCCATATTCCCTTTTTCCTCTCATTCTCTCGCTCTCTCTCTCTCTCTCGCAATCACACTCTCACTCTCTCTCACTTATAATTTTCCTCTACTGACACACTCTTAACACATGATATCTATCTGTTTCTCTCTTACACAAGTCCCACTCACCAATCTACCTCTCTCATTCATCAACAATCAAGTTCTCAATCGATCACTACTTCTCTCTTACTCTCACTTTGATTCCTGATTACTTCCTCTCAATCTCTCTGTCTTTCTCTCTCTCACGACCTATTCTCTTAATCTCTCACTCGTTCTCTCTTCAACACTCCAACACTCCAGTTCATCCTGTGTTGTTCACAGCTTTCATTTTGCAATTTCCATTCGACGTCTGGATGAGAACCTGTGTTTATCTCTCTTTCTCTCTCTTACTCTCTCAATCACTCACTCCCTCCTATGTCCTACCGTGTAGGGGTCAAGTGGACACTCATCCCGTTCAGGTATTCCCTTTATTCCTTTTTCATTCCCTTTTATCTCATTGCGCACTCTCGTATAATGAGCGATGTTCTTCTTCAGATCCCTACGAAACCGTTCCGTATTTGTCAAAAGCTTTCGGCCACAGTGCACAATATGAAAAAGTCAATGAGATTAGCACATAGGCCAATTCAATTAAATATTTCCACTTTCACTGTGAAATGTTGTTCAAGTGTCAAACATTTTTTGAGGTTGAAGTGGGCCATTTGCAAGGATGAACTCGTGTTGTTTCAAGTCAATACAATATGAAAAGTCAATGAGATCTGAGAAATGATGTTGAATAGTGAGACTCTTGTGGAAATATAGTGATCATCAAAATTATTATTTAAAGTTTTTTGAGATCAAGCACTCACTGTTATAGTGAAGGCTTGGCGTGTTATCTTTCGACTGTTCGTTGAATTCTCTGTTGAAATTATATATTTATTGGGAATACAGTTGGCCTATACCACACATAAAAATATTGCAACTCAGATAGGTTTATATCTTATCAACGCTGGAATAACGGTTTGTGAATTTGATGTTTGTTTAATGTTTTTACGAAAGTTTCAAATCTATCCAAATTTGAAATTGTTTGTCTTATTCTAATTTATATTTTCAGATTGATGATGTGGTGTGGAAATTGTAATAGACATAACCTATGAATTGTATTTGGGCAATTTGAAACTAAATTAGGAAATTGAAGAAGTTTTGGGCAATAGCCTGTTTTTTCTTTTCCGATCATTGTACATTGTTTGTGATAACCTAATAACACACCTCATTTGCCTCGATCGTTTGATACAATTTGCCAATTGAGAACAGTATTAGACCAAAGATTAAAATTGAAACCGTTTATAGAGGATAGTCTTTATTAGAATGATCACATAATCCGATAGGGAATTAAGATGATAACAGATCAAATGACGTAATCTGATCGATTAGATAAAAATTATGATGCTGTCATGTATACGATAATTACATTTTGATAATTTTCTGATGACTTCCGGTAACATGGGGATGAGTTCTGGGTTTTTATCAGGTAGCCTAAGATGGAAAAGAGAAAAGCAATGAAGATTTTCAGTTATTAATTCACAGGTTCGTCTCAAAACATGCTGCAGTATTCAAAAATGGAGTGTGGTTTTGGGAGCTAGCTCATCAAATCGCAATGTATTGTGCAATTTTCAAAAGTCTGAAAAATATTGAGAATAAAGTATTTCGTTGAGAAACTTATCGTAGTGAGCAAACTATGGCCGGAAACGGTTGAACAATTCCTCTCTGCCAACGGAGAGAAAATTGAAAAACTTTACCTTCTTAATGACACAGAGACGCTGCTGGAAGGAGGATGGTGCCTTAATCACCGGTCTATATATCCTCAAAAAAGGAGAAAACCTCACCATCCTTTTTTCTCTCACAGGGATTAATACGGTGAAGCTAAAGTGCTCAGGAACTCTCTTAATTCTCTGCCCCCAATGCTTCTTCCCCATTAGTGTTTCGTGTATCACGATTAGGTAAATGGCGGGTTATAATGAAGAACGCGAATATAATGTGATGATAAACATCGTAAACATTTACTGGGGTAATTAGAATAAGTAAGTGGTGCGTACTTTTTCATTTCATTATGGTTGAATGAGTGAAACTTTACTTTGTCCAGATTTAGATTTAACACAAGACACAGATACTGTTAAGATAATGTAATGAAGGATAATCAGTGATATAAAGAACCACCAATATAATGAAGAACGCAAATATAATTTGATGATAAACATCGTAAACATTTACGGAGGTAATTGAAATAAGTAAGTGGTGCCTACCTTTCATTTCATTACGGCTGAATGAATGAAATATTACTCTGTCCATATTTAGATTCAACACTAGGTACTTATACAATGAAGATGAAATGCAGAAATCACAGATATGAAAAAACCACATATATGATGAAGAACGCGATATAATTAATTTGATGATAAATATCTTAAACATTTACTTGGATAATTAGAATAAGTAAGTGGTGCCCACCTGTTCATTTCATTATGATTGAATTAATGAAACATCACTTCTGTACAGATTTAGATTCAACACTAGGCACTTATACAATGAAGGAATCACAGATATAAAAGAAGACATTTATAATTGAAATTTTAAATAAGAACCACCTGAAAACGATGTATCATGCTCTAGTCGAGTCAATTCTGCGGTATGGCATAGTTGTTTGGGGAGGCTGTTTCAACTGTCATATTGCTGAATTATTTGTAGCACAAAAACTGATAATTAAAACTATATTAAGCAAACCTAGGCTCTATCCAACGGATATGTAACTATACGTCAACTATACATAAAAACCGTAATTGAGTACTTAATAAAACATAGATTCGATTCTCCTCTCACAATAAACTCTACACTTAATTATTATAATCTTAGGCCCACTGCTAACAAATATGTAACCTATAACACCAATATTGAATGTATAAGGAGGCAGTTAATTTACATAGGTACTAAAATAATAAACCTCATTCCAAATCACTTTCTCATGGACAATAAGATCAGCGGAAAAATTAAACTGGATATAAAAAACTGGACATACAGTAATTTCTTCTTCCATTTAGATATATGACTCGAGATTTCTGCTCCTGCATTGTTATTTCATTAGTTTTTTTTATTTTTCAGTGGACTCGCTTACCTTTATTTTGAGTACCTATTCCTCTGTTTTCTTCCTTCCCCCCATTTCTCCCTTCCCTTTTTTCATCATTACTTCTCTTCTCTTCTTTGCCTGCCTATTACATGGGAAACCATAGTTGGCTAGGTATCTTCCTCTTTTTTTCCCCTTCTCCAACACACCCAACCAAAAAGCCCATGGTTTTTTATATTTGTAACATCTTATTGTGTTAAATTTGTTTCGTAATTCTTTGTATTTTTGTTTTGTCTTGTTTTGTGTGTTTTTGATAATAAAAAAATTGTATTGAGATCGCAAGGTGATACAATGTGATGATAACATCGTAAACATTCACTAGGGAAATTAGAACATGTAAGTAATTATACTTCTTCATCACATTATTGTTGAATGAATTGAACTTTTATCAAAATTAGATATAATATATGGGCTTCTTCAGGGTCCTGTCTCTTGTTGCCTGATAAATACAAACTAATAATACCAGTAATCAGCTGGTTAGAATAGGAAAGTATTGAAATATTATCTTGTATCATGCAACAGGGCCCAGATATGAACGATTGAATGCTTGAAGCTGATTTATTCATATCTATTCATCCTATTTCAATCTAAAAAGCTCTGAATGGGAGAGAGAAAATAAGGAAACCTTGTACTATTCCTCTCTCATTTTGAATTGATTCCATTTTTGAATAATAAATCATATTCTTCAATTATAAGTTTTTTAACATGGTCGTTGTTTCCTGAATATAAATAATCCATAACATATTAAAAACCTTTTCCATTTCAAAATAGTCATTTAAATGAGAGTTACAGTAATAGTTGCACATATAAATTGAAAGAGTAGTTTTCCGATGGAAAAACCGACTGTTGTACAAAGTACAACCAACGATCTATATAATACTAACATACAACATTAGTATATATAGATCGTTGAGTACAACACGCTCGTCTCCATGTCACAAAAAAAGGCGCGCGTCCCGGAAGGTTAATAATAGATAATAGATAGATTGACATTGAATATTTTGTTAATTAATTATATTTCCACATTTTTAAAAACGATCTAGCAACGTTGCGGAGCTAGAAAACGATAGAGCCATCTTCTTTGTCAAATGATAGACAAGGTTAGCAACACCAATGCTAATCGAATGCTGCCATTATAAGGTGGACCTCTTTCTATAGGTAACGAATTTCATTGAATACCGATTGAACTGTATCTCACTTTTTTGAATTTTAATATATCTGCACCTAGATTCTTCACTGTATTCAAACATGGTGAATTCTAGCATTAGGCTAGGTAATAAATTTCATTAGAAACAGATTGATCTCACTATAAAAAGATAGGTGATAATTTTTTTCAAATTCAAATTCAAATTCATTCACACTCATAAATACATATACAGAAACCAAATAGAGTCCAGCTTGACAAATACAACAATAATCCATCTAAAATTTAATAATAGATTGTAAGTAATAGTATATAATATAATAATATAAAATATAATATTAATGTGAACAATAACTGCTCACAAAGTGCTTCATGAAGAAACTGCGAAAAAATGGGAGGAAGAATCACCAGTATAATTTTTTTCAAAATAATTCATGACAAGAGAGGGAAAAAATTAAAAAAAAACGATTTAAAATCGTTATATTTAAATTTTAGATATTTTATCTAAAGCCACTGCACACGCACATCGATTTTTGTTCGTACGATATGTTGCCGTCATTATGAATTCTATAAGATTAAACGAAACTAGACAAAGATCTTCTGTTTGAAATCATCTGTTTAATCTAATAGAATTCATAAGGACGGAAAAATATCGTATCAACAAAAATCGATGTGTGTGTATCAGACAGATTATCAAGCAAATTTTTATCTTGCATAGAATCGGTCGTTGCTAACGAGAGACTCGACTGCCCAGGAAACAGCGCTAGTCGAGGTGGAAGTGGAGTCCTTGAATTCGCAATGAATGGCAGGATAAAATCGTTTCGAATGTTTTCCGGCCGGATATTGGATACTGGCCGTTCTTATTTGGTTGTTCTCGACACCGGAAAACGCGACGTGAGCAGTCGACCGTTTCCAGAGGTGTGCGAGAGTTCTCCTAAGTCTAACCGGTCGTTTCGAGAATGGTTGCTATAGTCCGGTGCTTGAGAAGGTGGTCTCCTACGAGAGAGAAAGAAAAAAAGAGATTTTAGTGTCAGAGAAAGGAGTAGAGACTTGGAGTATGAGGAGAGAAATGACGAATCTATAGAGAGATTGTTTGATTGATTAATCGCATTTTTTAGAGAGAGAAGAAAACTACGCACAAACGTACTCATATAAATGAAGTAAACTTCATTTTATTATTTAGCTTTATATTTCCTATATTATTTTTTATTGTATTGAGTCCAAAAAATCCACTTTCAATTTTATTGTAAGATAAGAATATAGGACTTTTTATCTTTACAACCAATCTAGTTTTAGGCTCACGATCAGACGAAAGTCTTGTGGGTCATTTGATTCTTTTCATATTTTTATGATGTATACAAATTATTTTGTGTTTTTTTCAATTGTTGTCAAAGTGAAGGAGAATCAATAAATGTATTATTATATTATTATTATTATTATTATTATTATATTATTATTATTATTATTTTTATTATTATTATTAATATTATTATTATTAGTATATTTCCTCCATGGTATTCGTATTAGATAATTCGATATTAGTGAAAATTTTCACTATCAAGAGACGAAAATTGGAGTATCTGGGACACATTATGAGGAATGGAACAAAATATCAGTTGTTAAAATGTGTACTACAGGGTAAAGTTCTTGGCAGGAGACGAATTTCCTGGTTAAAGAACTTGAGAACATGGTTTGCAGTGTCCACCCCGGAACTATTTAGAGCGGCTGTCAACAAGGTTATAATTGCCAGAATGATTGCCAACATTCGGTAACGAATAGGCACTAGAAGAAGAAGAAGAAAAATTTCGAATCCATTTATCAATTCAATCCATATAAATTTAAATTTTATAGTTTGTAGAATGCGAAATACTGGAATAAAAAACGAAATAATATAAATATAGACTGATCATGTGGAATGAGATAAGAATGATGAAATACAACAGTACCTGTGGAAATATCTCTTGAAAATGGCTATAAATTGTCGAAACAAGTTGTGGTGAATAAACAAAACCTTTCAAAAGAGAAGTTGATGATTTTTGTTCCATTTTATCATCCATCATGAATGAGCTAATTCAAAATAAGGAGAAGCTTAACAAGATTCTTCTTGTAAAATGACTTGAAGTGATAGAAATAAACTGAACGTTAGTCCTAGTACTAGTAACAGTTATATATTCAATTTTTAAAAAATCTATCATACGAGTTGCATACTGATTATAATTATCGTGTGTCATATTACTGCTAAAAATAACGTATCATATAGAAACTAGAGATCCAGTTTTGGTAAAATTATACGAACTTTGAACTGTACTCTTTGTAAGTATCATATTTATAAATATCGGGGCACCGAGCTTCGCTCGTTATTTTCATTTATTGATAAATAGAACACAATTCTCTAAAATGATCATGTTTATATTCCACAGCTGGCTATATGTCATCTTATGAATTCCGGGGATGCGATATTTTGATTTTTCACATACTTACTCGCTCACTCACTTTTTTACTATCCACAGCTGTTTTAGTCAAGGTTGAATTGTCCTTCTAAATGTCGTTCAGCAAGTTTTCCCAAGGATGAGACCTAGTGCAATCGAATTTCTATATCATAAACCTACTATGTTCCAAATTTCGTGAAAATCGTTAGAGCCGTTTTCGAGATCCGTTGAACATAAATAACCAGATATAAATATATAAAGATACAGAAATTGCTCGCTTAATATAATAAGATAGGAAGATACGTTCCGATAATGAACATACGGTATTGGTATTGATCTGCAGTAGTATTTAATTTTTACTGGAATTCAATTTAATTTTTAATATTCTTACTTTTTTTGTACTCTTACTATGTATAATGAACTATTGTAATATTATGTTGATATGAAAGCAATTCTTGGGAGAAATCCTGTATGCTTCCATGTTTTTCATAAATAATTTAATAATAATAATAATAGAATCTTTAAGAGAGATAAGGTGTGAGAAAGTAGATGTATGTATGATGCTTGTAACGTGTCATAGAGGATGAGGAAAGACAAAGACACATTTTATCTGCGTTTTCATTAAGGAAAAAATGGTCAAGCGACTCGGTTTGGAGGAAATGTGTTTTAGTCGGAAACCAGAGAGGGCCTGGACAGGAGAGCGTAGCAGAGGTATTCGGCTCTGAATGACCATCGATGAGTGACGGTCTCGGTCGGATGCACTCACTCTCTCACTCTTCCTCTCTCTCAAACAGACTCTCTCCCAATCCATTCTCTCTCTCTCCATTCATTTTCTCTCGGCTCACTCACCTTTCGGCAACTCATTTCTCACCAGAGCCATCATCATTGTCTTCCTCTCTTACTACAAAGCCATTATCTTCCATTCTCTATCACTCTCTCACTCACTCCACGTCTTGGGTCATCTTCTCCACAGTCATATTTCCATCTTTGTCTTCAGCTCACAGGAAACAAAGGCCGACAAATTTGAGAGTGACTGCAACGGTTCCGGCCAAATTACTATCTATGAGTTGTTATGGGGGGTGGGGAATTCAGGGGCCTCTAAAAGGGGGGGAGGGTCCCTGTGCAGTCAGTATAGAATATAGAGTGCAGCTCTATCTATACTCTCATGCAGTCTCTGTGCATACAGTATAGAATATGGAGTATTGCTATATTTATAATCTCCTGTGGTCCCTGTGCAGACAATATGGAATATAGAATATAGCTACATCTATACTCTCCTGTGATCCCTGTGTTGAAAGTATAGAATATAGAGTACAGCTATATCTATACTTTCCCGCGGTCTCTGTGCATACATTATAGAATTTAGAGTACAGCTATATCTATACTCTCCTGTGGTCCCTATGCTGAAAGTATAGAATATTGAGTACAGCTATATCTATACTCTCCCGCAGTCTCTTTGTAGACATTATAAAATATAGAGTATAGCTATATCTGTGCAAACAATGTAGAATAATATATTCATAATATAGTTATACCCAAAAATAGTTGGCTATTTATGTAATAGCTATATACTATCCATGAGTACCTCTGTGCTATCTCCTAAGTTATTCTGTTCCTGTCAGTGAGTACAGAATGTAACATTACATTCCATAGAATGTTGCATTTCAGAATATAGCGTGTTGCATTATAGAATATGAAATGTTGCATTCTAGAATATAGAATGTCGCATTCTAGAATATAGAATGTAACATTACATTCCATAGAATGGTACATTCTATACTCACTGGTTCTTGTGTGAAGAAATAGGCTACTATTTTATAGCTGCAACAGTGGAAATCCTACATTTCTCACTCGTATAATTCACTTTAAACTGTCAGTCAGCAATTTTTGAATGGAAAGCAACGTTAATATCACGTATAATATCAATGTATAATGTGTATAAGGTATGCTGATAGTCTGAAGTGGCTCACTGTAGATTAGATCACATTATTTCATTAATGTCACTATCTGATTTCTTCAGCTTTATCTCACTATCCAATTTTTGGACAAATTCCCGGTCTGAGCATAGTTTCTGGACAGTTTCATTCTTCAAATGTCCTTCTGCTATTCAGGTCTTCAGTCAATATTTGCAGTAGAAGAGGTCCTTTGTTCTATTAATGTAGCTTTCATTGGATATTTGAAATAGTTACCGTATTATAAAGTAATACTATCCAATTTGTTGTACAAATTGGGGCTCAACATTCAATGCTATATTGGACAGTGAAGGAGTTTGATGAATGATGTTGAGTCGGATGTTGAGAGCCTATTCGAACGACTAGAATCAACCAGAAGTCCAACACATACTGTAGATCCGAGATACTATTATAGTTTTTGTTTTCCATCGACTAGATTGAACTTGGAGAACAAGTCGGAGCGTGAGTGGTGAAACGATCCAACTAGTAGTTCCACTAGTAGTTCAAAATTTGGACAACTAATCGGATAGTGAATAACTTGTTTTGGCTACAATATGATCCCATGTAGCCTAGGTTTCTATGAATTATATTATCAAACGGATTTACAACCAGAAGCTAGATTTTCGTCGTCCTTGGAGTAATTGCCAATCAATCCTCTTTGATTGCTTGTGATTCAAGAATATTTTTATTTTCTTCCAGAAAATATATTATATCTGGCTTAATGTTTACTCAATGATAAGAACGAAATATAAGATTAAACTTCAAGTGGAACTAGAAGTATCAAATTATGTTTCTGATATCGTACACAATATTGCAAGGAAAGTATAGTGATCAAACTTGTAAGGTAGGCCTATGTGTCAATGAATATGTTCAAATTTGAAGTTGATGACTAGAGTGGTGAATTTTCAAAGTATTGGAAGCATACTATGAATTTCAAGAAAAATCTGAAACATACTAAATGACACGAAATTGACTTTTTCAAAAAAAATGGCGGATCCCGGATAAGTAGGGATTTGAGTTTGACGTAAAAGAAGGCTCTGATTGGCTCGTCGGATAAGCTACAACGTCTGTGATTGGTAGATGCGTTGCTTCAGAATAGGAGGGGCTCACAGCTGAGACATTCTATCTCGATTTTTGGTTATCTACTTGCCAGCTCTCAATATTTTGTTATAAAATATTCGAGTTGAATAATATGAATGGAAATCATATTGTCTGTAGCAATAGAATCTCTATAATTAAATATAATATCAAAAGAATCTCCTAGTACACGGGACCAATCGTTCTTACTATAATGTGGTCTAAATTATAATGGCAGTGGAGAAAGATGGGAGAACAACGTTGCCGATTCTGTGCCTTTCCACTACATTCTATAGAGGATAGCTGATACCACAGTAGCTATATAACCACTGGTTATACTGCATAGTTACTGTGGCTGATACCAGTATATCTGAGTAATAACATTCTTGTTTGAGATGATCAATGATCAATTCTTCACGAGAATATATTTTTTCAATGATTTAACAAAAAAATTTCATAATCTAGATGAAGTATTTTGTCAATTTATTATATTTCTTTCCTTTTAAAGACCAATCTGGTCTCAACATTGCTGAGCTAGAGAAGGATAGTGCTATCCTATTTTGTTGAATGATAGACAAGGTTAGCAACACCGATGCTAAACGTGAACCCTACTATACGATTCATAATGGCTTACGAATTAATGGCTTCATCACAGGACTGAGATCCACCTAGAATTATTATGTAGGATTATGAATTATAGATGTCCAGATTAGAAACTGGAAACTACATTCTACTGGATAAAATATACTGCACACTTGATACTAAATAATATTCACTTTCTTGGTAAGGTCTACTTGTATTGACATTACACTTAAAAATTAAAGTATTTTTCCTCAACTGTGAGAAGAAAAAGAAGTTTCCATTTTTCTCAACTGTCAGAAAAAAAACTTTAGTTTATAAAAGGTACATTGATTTTCCATTTCTATGTAAAGACTAAATATTACAATAATTAATTATCACAAACAAAAAAGTAACATATCTATGAAATCCTTCACTGATTGATGCTGCCTTGTCAATGAGACAACTTTGTCACTAAAATCTCGGTCTATTTTCATCAAGTGGAATGTCTCAATGATGTTGGAGACATCAAGATGTCAGCACCTCACCGAGAATGTGTCCTTCAGCCGTGAGACAGAAGGAGGAATCCCAAAACTCTTCCATTCATTGAAACAGTGACTTCTCCACCACCATCACCTCCTCCTCATTCTCCTCCGTCACCATCACCTCCTCCTCCTTCTCCACCAACCCTCTCACTCTAACACATACCAACCAACCACTATCTTGGTCATCATTAATGAACCGGAGGAATTCGTCTAATTACAACTCGAAACACGTGACAAGTTGCTCTGTCAAATAATTGTTGTTGAAGCCGGAAACCAAGCCTATTCTTCTGCTAACAATGTCATCAACACCGCTCCACTGTATTGTCGTCACGATGTCATTATTTGACTGAAATAGACACTCCTTCCAAATATTTTCTTCGGATATTTACAGTTGACTGGTGTCTGAGAAAAGTAATTACATTTGAGTTACAACTTCCCGGTAATAATTATACAACTATTCCATATTATTACATAGTAAATAGTTAAATAGGCTACTGTAAATGGCATAATGTCATTTGAATGACATAATTTCAATTGAATGTCACTCAATAGGAATGATTGATATTGAATTTAGTCACTCAAAAGGAATGATTGATATGTATTGAATGATTGATTAATATTGAATTCAAAGGTTGTCAAACATTAGTTTGTTCAAAGGTTGTTCATAATCTCATTAGTAGACACAATTCATGGAATAGAATTATCAGCTATTTATCACCAATCACCAATTTAGATTTTAAATAGGTGAGAATACTACTATAAAGAAAATTCTTCATATCCTATATTATTAAACGGGCAACTTCTGTTTATATGTTTAAATGTTTGGATATTCAGATGTTTATGTTTGTATTTCATCGGATCTCGAAAACGGCTCTATCGATTCTCACGAAACTCAGAACATAGTAGGTTTATAATTTAAAGATTCGATTGCACTAGATCTCATCCCTGGGAAAACTCGCTGAAGGACATTAAAAGGATAATTATTATTCATCTTTGGGAAAACAGTTTATCATAATTATTTCGTCGTCTGTTGATGATGGAAGTGAGTGAGACTGTGTGGTGGACTGTGTCAAAATTATGACTCAGCTGTTGATTTTTGTAATCATTCAATCAGGTACTTAGTTCCGGTTGCAAAAAATCGGGGTTGTTTTCAATCCTGATTAATTCCAGTAGATCCACCATTTTGAGATGGTCTACTCTGATTTGGTTAACGTGAAATTAATTGGGATTGAAATTTAACCAGCTTTTGTAAAACCGGGCCTTTGTGAGGGAAATATTTGCATTCCTCTGGGAATTAATCTCTATTTACTGTGATTAGATAGAACATTTCTGTATGAACTATGAATGCTATTATAATATATTTTTTCGTTACAATTTGTTTATGATTTTTTACTCCAGAGCGAAGCTTGGTCCCCGATATTACATAGTAAATGTAATTGAAACAATTCACCAAATAATAGAATTGTAAATATTAAGGGATAATATTATCAGTACCGGGGATGTCTTCTAGACTACCTGCCTAGGACTATTTTATAGAGATGGAAATAAATTGGAAGTTGCATTTGTTCCAATGCTAATTAATGAATAATTATATTTTAATCGAATTTCCATCTATCTGTTTACCCTGTTGTCAATATTTGCAGTAGTAGAAGTCTTCGGGGTGATTTACAGCATTGAATTGGGATTTTCTCTTGATAATAATTATTCTATAGAGATTGATCGATCGATTTCTATGAATTTTTATGTTGTTTCAACCCAATTATTGTCAAGAGCAAGCTGTATTTTCCAGTTAAATTACCCGACTTGATTTTCATAGTTGGTTGCTACACTATTTTCTTGCTCTAATGAATATAACAGACTTTCTGTTTCCGATTTCACTTTCGAGGTAGGTTTGTTACTTCAAATAAAAAGATCAACTATAATCCTCGTATGTATATCTATAGCCGGGTCCATACTGAACAAATGTTCGACAAACATGTTTGTTGAAACAGTTTGGGCAAATTTTATTATGTTTGACAAAGAATGTTTGCCCGTGGCCAGTGTGAACGCGTTAGAAAACAAAATATTTATTTGTATGTGGGGAGAACAGGTTTTTTGTTCTACACCAAACACTGAAATATTTTGTTTAACAAACATTGGTTGTCCAAACTTTTTAAAATGTTTGTCCCTGAGCCCTTCAACAAACATGTGTGTATGTTGAACATTTGTGATTAATGATTCCTTATCTATCCAAGTTGTTCTAGACTTACTTGGAAGTGTTTGAATCCAAATTAAATGTCTGTAGGAACAAGATTACCATTTCAAGATTGTTCTTACTACATTATGATTGGATGATTCAACCCATTTACTTTCGAATTGAGCAAAGGGAGCGCAAGTAGGAGCTATGGACGTTAGACAAATTTAAACTAGGCAACTTTAACAAATTTATTGAAGTACATTAATTTGTAGAATTCCATCACTTTTCGATTGTAAGTTCGATTGCCAACATACAGTCAATTCATAATTATTCATTTAGATACGAAAAATATATCATTGAAATGTATTATATTATAGTACTATTCAATGAAATAACCAATACGTTTACTCAAACACTGAAGCGCTTTCGAGTTTAATAGTAAAATTTCCACCAGTCTTATTTCAACGTTACCAGTTTCTCACCTGTTGTTTGTAGACTATGCAAGATTATATCATATTATGGTTTCCATAATTTCGATCCAAAGATCCATTCATCCATAGCATGGCAGCAGACGACTGGCAAATGGCCATCCATTATAATATGGCGTAAAGTTGTTTAATGGCTCATCCGCCCCCATTGGGGTAACCAAAGTGTTTCCGAGAGCTATTAAAGAGTTGTTAATCGAATTATGGTCTCAATTAACTGGGCGAATTGTAAATTTTATGGTCAGTGTTCTTGTGGTCCACAAGTTGTGGATACGTTGAGCAACCTGGGTTTATGTGAAATCTAGGTTTGTCCAATAATCTAGGTTTATCTCATAACCTACGTTGAGCCATAAGCAGTTGTTTTGTGAGGATTACTGGGTAGTTGTTCAAATCCACTCGCCTTATATTCACTAAAATCTTATCTAATCTTATCTACTCTATCAGAGAATTTACAAGATGAATATCTTGATCACAAGGAATAAGGAGGGGAGGAGGTTCGTTTTCAAAAATATTTTAATAATTCTAAGACAGGAACTGAGGAAAGCATCTTGTTGAATCATCATTTTAGGACTTCTTGTCCTCATACTCCCCAATTCATGTAATACCTTACCACAAAAGAAAAAACAAAGGGTTCCTTCTTCTGTGACCTTACTGACCATTGGATTATATATCCCTCAGGATCAAATTCGAATTGGAATAGTCTCATTCAACTTGTCACCAAGCTTTTATATCTTCCTGTTTTCACTGTATCGGTCTAGAATACAGTAAATTCGCTTCAAAAGCAGGCGTAAAAGTTCAATAATTCCTTGTCTCTCCTTATCAATGAATTGAAATAATATTGGCGGAATTCAATCAATCAATCATTTCATCCAATCCAACACAATAT
The DNA here is from genome assembly GCF_014356525.2 of Nilaparvata lugens. Taxonomy (NCBI): domain Eukaryota; kingdom Metazoa; phylum Arthropoda; class Insecta; order Hemiptera; family Delphacidae; genus Nilaparvata; species Nilaparvata lugens. The sequence continues at coordinate 13,776,014 of NC_052508.1, forward strand.
ACATAAAAGAAATCAAAATACAAAAAATCACAATCAAAAATAAATTTCCAATAGAATACAAAAACACAGGCTTCATGGTGGGGTATGCTGAAAAGAAAGAAAGGAGGGAAAATACATAGCCAACCATAGTTTCCCATGTAATATGCAGGTAGAGGGTATAAAAGTAAGGAATGGATGGTGAAGAGGAGAAGAAAAGGGAAGTATTGGAGAAGAAGGTACGGAAAAAGAGAACAAAAATTGTAAGCGAGTCCACTTTCAACAGATGTATCTAAAAGAAAGATACATTGATTGATTACATCAATTTGAAATGCTTTTGGGAACATGCTGGATACATTATCAATATGCATTGCTGAAAATTGAAAAAAATCAATCACTTTGAATATAAGTAGATTTAATAATAATGATAATAATAATAATAATATAATAATAATAATAATAATAATAATATAATAATAATAATAGATCTATTGGGATGTTCAAATGATCACTGACAGGCAAGTCATTCATAACAAGCCTGACATCCTAATGTGAACATGAATGAAAAAGAAGCCTTGATAATTGATGTAGCCATACCAGCAGATGAAAATTGTCAAAGAACAAGAGGTGAGAAATTGAGGAAGTATCAAGAGCTAGCATTTGAGCTCAAAGATATGTATGGGCTCAATAATGTTAGAATAATCCCAATCGTAATATCTGTGAATGGTCTGGTTCTTAATTCAACAATGGAGAGCTGTAAGGCTATTGATGTCTCAGAAACTCTGGTAGGGAAAATGCAGAAGTCTGTTCTGCTTGATACAGCTCGCATAGTACGCCAAACGCTCCAACATATTTGGTAAAATACTCCATCAATAATAGAAAATAATGCCAAGAGGTTGCATAAATTTTGCCCCTCTTCGCATAAGCTATCCGCAACTGCGTGAAAAAGAGAAGAATAATAATAATAATAAAGTGTGCCGATTGGATGAAAATTATACTGCACTTAATCTGAGGAATCCTAATGGTCGAGAGCCCTTGACAGTGCATGATTACAAGGCAGAATGGCAACAGAGGGAACTGCATGGAACCGATCTGTACTCTGATCATACTAATCATGACCTTTCAAGCAGGTGGCTAACAGATGGAAGTCTTTTCCCAGAGACAGAAGGCTTTATAATTGCTATGCAGGATCAGGTTGTCGCTACCAATGCCTATAGAAGACATATCATCAGAGATCTGAGCATAAGTGATAAATGCAGGCTTTGTAATGCTGCAGTAGAAAGTATTCAGCACATAGTTTCAGGCTGCTCAATATTGGCACCAAAAGAGTATTTGAGGCGACATAATAATGTTGCAAAAATAGTGCACCTGAAATTGCAGCAGGAATTCGACTTCTCTGAAGAAATGCCCCCATACTATTCTTACTCTCCTCCTGCATTTATTGAGAGAAACCAGATTAATATCTATTGGGATGTTCAAATGATCACTGACAGGCAAGTCATTCATAACAAGCCTGATATCCTAATGTTGAACATGAATCAAAAAGGAACCTTGATAATTGATGTAGCCATACCAGCAGATGAAAATTGTCAAAGAACAAGAGGTGAGAAATTGAGGAAGTATCAAGAGCTAGCATTTGAGCTCAAAGATATGTATGGGCTCAATAATGTTAGAATAATCCAATCGTAATATCTGTGAATGGTCTGGTTCTTAATTCAACAATGGAGAGCTGTAAGGCTATTGATGTCTCAGAAACTCTGGTAGGGAAAATGCAGAAGTCTGTTCTGCTTGATACAGCTCGCATAGTACGCCAAACGCTCCAACATATTTGGTAAAATACTCCATCAATAATAGAAAATAATGCCAAGAGGTTGCATAAATTTTGCCCCTCTTCGCATAAGCTATCCGCAACTGCGTGAAAAAGAGAAGAATAATAATAATAATAAAGTGTGCCGATTGGATGAAAATTATACTGCACTTAATCTGAGGAATCCTAATGGTCGAGAGCCCTTGACAGTGCATGATTACAAGGCAGAATGGCAACAGAGGGAACTGCATGGAACCGATCTGTACTCTGATCATACTAATCATGACCTTTCAAGCAGGTGGCTAACAGATGGAAGTCTTTTCCCAGAGACAGAAGGCTTTATAATTGCTATGCAGGATCAGGTTGTCGCTACCATGCCTATAGAAGACATATCATCAGAGATCTGAGCATAAGTGATAAATGCAGGCTTTGTAATGCTGCAGTAGAAAGTATTCAGCACATAGTTTCAGGCTGCTCAATATTGGCACCAAAAGAGTATTTGAGGCGACATAATAATGTTGCAAAAATAGTGCACCTGAAATTGCAGCAGGAATTCGACTTCTCTGAAGAAATGCCCCCATACTATTCTTACTCTCCTCCTGCATTTATTGAGAGAAACCAGATTAATATCTATTGGGATGTTCAAATGATCACTGACAGGCAAGTCATTCATAACAAGCCTGATATCCTAATGTTGAACATCAATCAAAAAGGAACCTTGATAATTGATGTAGCCATACCAGCAGATGAAAATTGTCAAAGAACAAGAGGTGAGAAATTGAGGAAGTATCAAGAGCTAGCATTTGAGCTGAAAGATATGTATGGGCTCAAGAATGTTAGAATAATCCCAATCGTGATATCTGTGAATGGTCTGATTCTTAATTCAACAGTGGAGAGTTGTAAGGTTATTGATGTCTCAGAAACTCTGGTAGGGAAAATGCAGAAGTCTGTTCTGCATGATACAGCTCGCATAGTACGCCAAACGCTCCAACATACTTGGTAAAATACTTTATCAATAATAGAAAATAATGCCAGGAGGTTGCATAAATTTTGCCCCTCTTCGCATAAGCTATCCGCAACTGCGTGAAAAAGAGAAGAATAACAATAATAATAATAATATCGAGTTACCTGGCTGGCTCAGGTAGAAATATAAGTAGAAATTGGAATTCTCATCTACTCTCTCGATTCATCATTTCACTGATACTGTGTTTCTCTGACGAACTCTTTTTGAATTCTTCCATGTATTCCCTTCCATTTCGTTAGATGGCATAGAGTACATACTAAACATTTCTTTTCTTTACTATACTCCCATTTCTAGATTGTGATCTCAGTCATTTATATTACCTTTAGTTCAACTCAGATATAATTTTAGTGTGTTCCAGTATCCAAATTTAGAAAGCTTACTTATCAATTCATCCATCTCTTCAAATATTCGAAACATTCACTCCTGCCATGTTATCGAGTGATTCTATCTTGTCTGAGTTCTATAAAAGTCCTTGGTGTGCAATCAATTGGTGGAAATACGAAACTCAGTACGCCCTGAAAAAACTGCCATTAATTAAACATCCGAATAAAACCGTCGAGGGAATCGGAATCCGTACTTTTGACAAGTTGAAAAACAATCTTTTGCACTGTTAGTTTGGTTGCTTCGTGCTCTACTTGGAATCGAGAAGAGATAACGTCTAATTACCTATTGATAGGCGTGCGCCGTTTGAGTGCTCGACTCGCTTTTCCGACCGTTTTCCCTCGGAAAAACACCAATTAGAAGGCCGTCAGCCCAAACCGTGTTTAATCTCACTTTTTCCACCAGCTTTTCCCATTTTTGCCGTAGCTGGGAAAAGCACTGCTAACGATATTGCCTGCGGAATTAATTGGATTAGTTTGAATTTGGCGCCCGTACGGTTGCAGAAGAAATGGCGGCTAAACAAGGCACTCCCGTAACTACCGGAACTGGTTTCGTGAGAGGTGTGAACAGTTTTCCAACTCCAACCTAGCAATTTTAACAAGTTTTTATTGCGCCCGTGGTGTGAATAATTTTGGTGGCCATTTTGCTGAAGGCTACTCCATCAAATGTCCCTTGATTGCATTCAATGCTTCTTCTCCACCATCATAGCTTCTGTTTGAAATAGAAACAAATTCAAAATGAAACACTTCCAAATATTCTAAGCGTCCAATCTCTCATTTTTCAAAGTGCGTAGAATATTGTAGATAAATTCCATATGAAGTGATGCAACAAATCGAGGAAAAGAAGAAGGGATGAAGAGAGAGAAGTGAGAAGGAAAAGGAGAAAGGGAAAGGTGAAAAGGAGAAGAGAGAATAGAAAAGAAGGAAATGAGTGTGCGTAATTATTGAAGTATGGAATGGATAGAAAAAAGAGGAAGAATTCTTGAGAAAGATGATGAGGCAATAAATACAGAGTAGAAGAAACAGAAGTGGAGATCTCTTAAACTCCAGTGATTAGAAAATTATAAATTATTTTGGTTCAGTGATATACCGTATACTCTATGTATGATATTTTTACTAGTCTACTAATATTCATTTGATACTTCATTATAATATTAGTTCTATTGACATAATTAAAAGGTGAAGTAGATATGTACTGTAAAACCTTTTCTCGATTGAACCAGTTTTGAAAAATGTATTGGAAACATGTATTGGATAGCAACTATTAATCTAGATAAAAACTATTCGTCTAAAACTATACATTTTTGAGCCCATAACTTCCACTCTACGGGAGTGCAGTACTGTTCATGGGCGTGTTGATCAGTACAAATTCCAAACCTAACCTAACCATTTACTACAGCCTAGTTTGACCCAGATTGAGTCAATCAACATATCAATCTATTGATTGAAATATTCACGATTCATCAATAGTACTAAGTATTGGTAGAGCTGTCTCGGTTTTTCGGAGATTGGATATAATATTAATATTCAAATTGCTAGTATGCTCAGTTGACTGAGATTTCAGAAGATTAAGAGAGAGATTTGATATTGAGATTTAATATTTATATTGAATGAAAGAGCTAAGAATTGTCTTCAAAATTGGATATTAAGAGACACTATAGAATAGAACAGGGGTCTCCAACATTTTCCATCCAAGGGCCACATTGTTAATTCTAGGGAGGCTTAAGTGGCCAATAAAAAGGATGTAGGTGGAATTTGACTTGTGGGCCACAAACGACGGCGGATTTGGGAGGTGTAAAATTATTATATTCCCATTGAAATAATATGAGGAGTTTTAAGTAGGTTCAATTAAAACACAGGAAGGAACAAACCAATTCATTTCATTTCAATACAAAGTCAAATTTATTGAGTGTAAAAATGTCATAAGAAAACTTGAGAATGCATGAGCTTATGAAGTTAATATGATAACTTTTTTTCAATAGTAATAAGACAACTTGACAATACACGAATTTACAAAAAGTTACCATGCTAAAAGAGAATACTTATTTTTAGTGAGAAGATTGCATTTGTTTTCCACTCAAAATGTTCGCCTATTTAGGATCAAACTTTGTGATTCCAATCATTAAAATTTATTTCAAATGTTCATCTGATAAGGAAGATTTGTATTTGGATTTAACAAACTTCATTTTTGAAAATGTCTGCTCACAATTGTAGGGAGATTCAAAAAGAGAAAACATAGCTTCAGCATGGTTTTAATGTTTTTGAAGTCTTTTTCTGTGAGAGAATTGTAAAATGTAAGTAGGTTACCTTCTTTGTGTAAATATATATTTTAAAAAATCTGTTGCAATAACTCTTGGCGGGCCGGACAAAATTTATCCGGGCTGTAGGTTTGATTGATTGATTCAGTACTTGATTTATGTAGATTACAATATATACTGGCTTATACACTTATATTATACACTTATAGGTTGGAGAGCCCTGGAATAGAACATCACAGAGATCATTATTATTACTCACATGAAGTGAATTCAAATTCAAAAAGCTTGATAACTGATCAAATAACAATTCAATACCATGAGAAATATGGTCTTTAACGATTCATTGAATAAGATGAGAATACTAATCTTTTCGAATCAACATCAACCGGATGGGAACATCAACCACAGAACAACATGAGAAATAGATGGGATAGTATTATAGGCGCCTACACTCACCTTACTATGCCACATGTCTAGAAGAATAAAAGCTAGGAAAGATGGAGAGGCCACAAGAGCTATAAACCGGATTAGATACCTCTATTCATTATAAAATATGCACAGTTTATATAGCTATAGCTATAATACAACTGTACATAGGCTTCGAGATAGCTGGGAGATTCACTTTATATTGCCGTTATTATTGTCATTACTCCCCATAAATAAGATCAAGGCTTCCGATGTAACAGATGCTGACAGTTTTAGAAGAAACTCATCTCAGGTATTCCTTGCTTTTGAACCAGCTACAAGGATGAATGAATGAATATTGAATAGGCCGGACAACAAGGTTCTAAAACTCCTACGCGTGTCAATAAATTGTGGCTCTTGGTTGAAAAAGCTCTTCAAATATACGGCTCTAGGCGGTCGGCACTCGCTCTCTCTCACTCTCCCTCTCTCTCTCTTTCTCAAACTTTCTTTATCTCTCTCTCTCACTCTCTCTCTCTCTCTGCCACACACTCTCTTTCAGAATCGCTCTCTCTCTCTCTCACACTCACTCACTCTCTCTCTCTTTAGAAACTGTATACTGTTGAGACCGCCGTGAGCGGCTTGTAATAGAGGTTCATTCATAAACACATCGATTAGAAAAATAATGAATGGTTTGTACAAGTTGGATAGTATTAAATAAATCGAAAACGTTTAGACTAATATGGTATTATGTTGAGGTTAAACTGAATTATTGTTGAGACCGCCGTGAGCTGCTTGTAATAGAGGTTCATTCATAAACACATCGATTACAAAATTAATGAATGGATGTACAATTTGGATAATATTAAATAAGTGGAAAACGTTTAGACTAATATTGTATTATGTTGAGGTTTGAATTGATGGATTGGACAATTAATATTAGTAGGTTAGATTAATGTATGGTATTATCTTTGAGGTGAAATGAACGTCATGCGCTGAAAGCAGTAGAAATGATTGAATCAAATTAGACACATCGTGTTGGTCAGGGTAAGGTAGTGAAGATCAATAAACTATAATAGACTAGACAACATGAACCATAGATAGATCATAAACTATCATAGACCAGAAAAATTAAATGCAAACAACTACATCCCATAGAGACAAGTATGGAATGATTCTTCTTCTTTTTCTTCTTCTTCTTCTTCTTCTTCTTCTTCTTCTCGTTCTTCTCGTTCTCTTCTTTATCATCGTCTCCTCCTCCTCCTTATTCCTCTTCCTTCTCATTCGTTATAAGAGTTTCAATTAAGCATTCCTTTGATAAAAACTTTCCTTTCTGTGCTGTTTATGATATCGATATTGAATGGAAACGATTCGATATTGTAGACGGGAACACTAGTTTAATAAAAAACTGATACTCTAGTGTTATTTTGTTGTTACACCGTTATCAATCACTCGTAAACTGGGAGCTTGAACATTGAGCAGCAGAATAATGCAGTCTGGGTGAAGCCCTACGATTGGCCATCAGCTGTCGACCAATAAAAATTGAGCTCTACCGTCATTGGCCGAGACTAGACACGCCCAAGTTATCCGAACTTGATTTTTATAGTCTCGATATTCGAAATTGAAGAATACAATATAAATACTTGATATTCACTTGATACTTGAATGCTTGATACTTGAATACTTGATACTTGAATACTTGATACTTGAATACTTGATACTTGATACTTGAATACAGACGCCCAAATACTTGGGCATGACTAGTATTGACCAATGACAGTAGAGCTCAACCCTCTAAGTATCACAAGAAGTCCTAAATCTTATTCAATCATTTATTTATTCATTCAATCATTCAAAATCACACAACTACCAGAAAACACCACAGCCTTTTGCACAAAACGGTTTCAATTCTAAATTACAAAACTCCAAATGTAGCTATAGTGAGGTCCAAGTTATAATAGGGGTCGATGTCAAACGAGGCAAACGACAGAAGAGTCCTGCGACAGTCGAGACCAGCGACGATAGAGACCGGCGACATTCGAGGCCAGCGACGGTAGAGGACTCCTGAAAAAGTGGCCTCAAATGTCGCCTGCGTTAGGCGACAGTTGAGGCCACTCTAATTCTTGTACAGCCCCGACAGTCGAGACCTGCGACGGTAGAGGACTCCTGAAAAAGTGGCCTCAAATGTCGCCTGCGTTAGGCGACTTTTGAGGCCTCTCTAATTTCTGTACACTCCCGACAGTCGAGACCTGCGACCGTAGAGGACTCCTGAAAAAGAGGCCTGAACTGTCGCCTGCGCTAGGCTCTACAGAATGGTAGACAGCACCAAAAGAATATTATCATTTGATTTGTATGGATTTACTAGCAATTTAATAATATATTATATCCCATTATTCCTTCCATATTATGAATAAGTATTGCAACTTTACAACTGTAAATAAACCTTAGTTGCTTCATCATAAAAAACGAAATTTTCAAACTCGTATTGCATTATGCCTCCTTCATTGACAAATCTAAATATTTATCTATCTTCTATCCATCTATAAGACGAGATGGTGTCTGTCTTTCTGTCTGTTTGTATGTGAGCTCATCACGCTTGAAATACTTGACTGATTAAGCTGTAATTCTTCTCAAAGATGATCGTTCTGAAAATCCTTTAAGGATAAGCCCTATCTACCTTCAAAGTTCATATGCTTTTTTATGAAGGAAGTTTCCATTATTTGGTTTTCAACAAATCAGAAGTTATAATCATTACAAAATGTATTTTGTCTGGAATCGCAGTAGGATGTGTCCTCAACTGTTGTCTGCTGCAAGCGAGTCTCTAATTTTTGTACCGACCCGACAGTCGAGACCAGCGACATTCGAGGCCAGCGACGGGAGAGGACTCCTGAAAAAGAGGCCTCAAATGTCGCCTGCGTTAGGCCACAGTTGAGGCCTCTCTAATTTTTGTACAGCCACGACAGTCGAGACCTGCGACCGTAGAGGACTCCTGAAAAAGTGGCCTCAAATGTCGCCTGCGTTAGGCGACAGTTGAGGCCTCTCCAATTTTTGTACAGTCCCGACAGTCGAGACCTACGACGGTAGAGGACTCCTGAAAAAGAGGCCTCAACTGTCGCCTGCGCTAGGCGACAGTAGAGGTCTCTTCAATTTTCGTACACTCCCGACAGTCGAGGCCTACGATCGTAGAGGACTGTAAAACAGTCCTCTACTGTCGCAGGCCTCGACTGTCGTCGGTCTCGACTGTCGCGCCCCCTATAATAGCAGTGTTTAATCAGCAATGGTATTGCTATCCTAGTCTATCATCCAACAAAGCTGATAGCGCTATCTATTTCTCGCTTAGCTCTGTTGCCAGATCGTCTTTCAATTATAATGTAGAATTAATAAATAATTAACAAAATATTTCATCTTAATTATTATGAAATTCATTATTGAATTATTGAAAAATATAATTTTTTGCTTAATAAAATATAATTGATCATTTTGAACGAGAATGAATCATATCATGACATCAATAAACCTGTATCAGCTACCATCCATAGAAGGCATTGACAAGACAGATGATCGGCAACTTTTCTCTCCCATCTTCCTCCACTGCCATTATAACGTGGACCTCACTATAGGAAAATACCACAGGCTAATGCCCAAAATTGTTTTAATTCTAATTTATACAACAGTTCAAATATAGCTAGGTTATTTGTCACTTTCACATTTTTAAGTTACACTTATAGTTGTAAGAAATTCAATGTAGACATGATTGATCTACACAATCATCTCTTCTACTTGCTCTCTTTTTTCTGAATGTTATCTGTATACACGCTTTGAATCTCCAGATGAGGGGGAAATTATTCAATGAAATTCGCTCATACAAACACTCTGTGAATCTCTGGAAGAGGAAAATATTCTATGAAATTCTGTCATACAACGATTATAATATAGGCTAACTCGTGTTGTAAGGGTATACCGACTTTTCCAGCCCTTTTAAAGTTTGACATAAAGAGTTTCAAACTAATTGGAACTAATTAGCAGCTGTTGAGATAAGTTTCTTTATCGCATCAGAAGGGTGAGCGGAATATGAGAGACTTTTGAAGTGGTTCCCCACCACAACAAAGACATTCTCCACTTTTAAAGATGCCCAACAGTAATCTCGGGGATGGAATTCAACTTCAAAAGAGTCCTGTTTCCATGGAGTCGGTCTGAAGAGGAGGGCTGCAAGAAATTCTTCATTCATTCTTATCTTTTTCTGCAGATCTTTCGAGTGCACACACTTACCTTGAAGACTATACAACAATTTTCCGCTTTTCCTTGAAGAGCAAGAAATAATGTATAAAGAAAGGAGAGGAAAACGGCCTCTGTCAAAGGAAAATCTTGACGATTAACGCCAAACCAAATTTCATCTTGAATGGTTGAGTGTCGTTGCTCGTTCGTCATTAATTATTTCAAAAGGATAGTTTGCAGCCGAAAACACTTTGATGAAACGCTCTTTAAGAATAAATGATTAAGAGTTTGAAAGACATTCATTTCGCTTATCTTTCAATCTCTCTGCTTTCTTTGATGCCTCTCATTGAGGATGCGATGATTATTATTGTTAGATTCCCTCAATAGTGAATTCAATTATAACATTCAAATTAGAATTGATTTGATCTTATCCAGGAAAAATTGATGGCAATAATGTTATACCTCCAGATCTGATTGTATTCTCCATCAAATACATTATGTTCTCCAGTGCAGACCTGATTAATATCATAGATGAACGGATAGCATGAGAAGAAATCCGGTAGTATAGGTCTTTAATAGGCCTATACGAAATTTCACTGTTTATTCAAGCCGATAGTCCATCAGAGAGTATAGAATGTAGATTACATACTACACTCTCTATAGTCTACGTAGTTTTATCCTTTGAAGCTATGTGACGCTGGTAGTTGGTAGTCTCTCACTTTGTGCCGTCCATTCGCTCTCACCCGGAAAAATGTAATGATCGACAATAGTTGATAGTAATCGGCTAGATCAAACATTGAAATTTGTAACATAAACACCTTATATATAGCATGGGATTACTCCTCATGCTATTTTCTCTATTATAATATTATGAAGAACAAGTCTTGTCAATAGTTTGAACAGTCAACCCAAATCATTGACCGAGGTCTAAGATTCAAGTCGACTGTTTGGCATTCCTCTTAATGTTTATATGTTGCGCATTTACGGCGAAACGCGGTGATAGATATTCATGAAATTTGACAGGTATGTTCCTTTTTAATTTGCGCGTCAACATATATACAATTAGAAATTTTGCATTTCAAGGATAATATAAAAGGAAAAAAGAGCCTCTCTCATACGCCAATATTAGAGTAAAAATCAGACTATAGAATTATTCATCATAAATCAGCTGTCTAATGGACTTTAATACTACCCGTTCAAAAACATCGAACATCTTGAAAATGTATCTTTCCATCAACGTCAGTAGACAGTTGACTATAATACTACCCGTTCAAAAACATCGAAAATCTTGAAAAATTATCTTTCCATCAACGTTGTAGACAGTTGCAGCCAGACCTGATAACAGCACTCACACTCACATTCCGGGACGACACGTCACGGTACGATAGGACAGAAAGCTCTATGTTTATCTAGGATTTTTTCTAGACATTTTAAATTGATAAATTAGTTATTAATTTTTGAGAAAACATAACAACAGGTCAATGTGACTTACCGAGCGCGAGATTTACTGTTCACAGAACTACTAGTTATCAAGATGAACATTGTGATAATTTTAGGCTGATATGCACAATCTCGTTTTCAACTGAGGTAAATCAGCAGTTGATTTCAACCCGGAATGAAACACATATTATGATAGATTGCGACCATAACTTCATGTGATCGTAGATTAGCGTTAATTATATTTTTATGGATTTTATTGGTGAGGAATCCACCGCCGGTAGATTAGTAGATATGATGCAAATAGCCCTTGATATCTTGAGTTGGCTGGAGTCTCACAGAACAGTGACCGTGAATAGCGAGAATATACCCACGAGTGGACTATTCCCTGGTCAAGTGAGTATAAAAATAATATCATTGGAACTTATGACAATATTATATTTTCACTGTTCACTGTCACTGTTGTATGCTAATCAAGCTTTATTCTTGTATTCAAGTTAAGAAGGATGAATTCAATATTATCAGGTTTTTGATTTATCAGATACTGTAACAAGATATTTTCGTTGTTCTATTTGTGAATCTAAATGCAAGAATAATAGCTTATCTAATGTTGTTACAATAAGTCTAGCTATCTACAGCAGTATTCTACTTGTGTTCTATTATATTATATTGTATTTATCATAATATGATATATTATCATATTGTATTTATCATATTATTCTATACGTATTATTCGTTTTGTTCAAATACTTTCTGATCAGGTTCTGATCATTGGAATATTGTCTTCGAATTGCCCCAAACCAATTGGAATTCTTGTAGACTGGCATTTCCAATCACGGAAAATTGCAAATTCACAGTCTCGTGAGAAATTAGAGAGTCTCTCTCCACAACTCTATCTCAATTTCCATCTTGGAAGAATGAAGATTTTTGCATCCTCTAATCTGAAACTCATCACATCTCAACAATATCTTGTTAGTTATCAGCAGTGCCGTAGACCCAAAGTCTGCGAAACTATTCTATGCGGGAAGTATCGCTTTAATCTGGGCTCTCTAAGCCTTTAAAAGCCTCCAACCCACTTCAACTGCTTTAAACTTCAGGCAACCTTTTAGGCCACGATGGGGTTTATAGGCTTTCTCTCTTTCTCGTCCACCCTCTCACAACATTCTCTCTCTCGACATACACACTCAAAACAGTTTGCGGCTCTCGTACAAAAAGTTTCGTAATGTGAGAATCAGGAAACTTTTCACAGAAAACTTTTCACCTTGAAGCGGTGTTTGTTCTTTTATGAGAATGCGATATGCATTCAAATCTTCAAACTCAGATTTGAAAATCGCATACTTTACTCTCCTACCTACCTTCATTCTATGATGTTTAGTTTCTTGCATATTAATGATAGATATTCATGAAATTTGACAGGTATGTTCCTTTTTAATTTGCGCGTCAACATATATACAATTAGAAATTTTGCATTTCAAGGATAATATAAAAGGAAAAAAGAGCCTCTCTCATACGCCAATATTAGAGTAAAAATCAGACTATAGAATTATTCATCATAAATCAGCTGTCTAATGGACTTTAATACTACCCGTTCAAAAACATCGATCATCTTGAAAATGTATCTTTCCATCAACGTCAGTAGACAGTTGACTATAATACTACCCGTTCAAAAACATCGAAAATCTTGAAAAATTATCTTTCCATCAACGTTGTAGACAGTTGCAGCCAGACCTGATAACAGCACTCACACTCACATTCCGGGACGACACGTCACGGTACGATAGGACAGAAAGCTCTATGTTTATCTAGGATTTTTTCTAGACATTTTAAATTGATAAATTAGTTATTAATTTTTGAGAAAACATAACAACAGGTCAATGTGACTTACCGAGCGCGAGATTTACTGTTCACAGAACTACTAGTTATCAAGATGAACATTGTGATAATTTTAGGCTCATATGCACAATCTCGGTTTCAACTGAGGTAAATCAGCAGTTGATTTAACCCGGAATGAAACACATATTATGATAGATTGCGACCATAACTTCATGTGATCGTAGATTAGCGTTAATTATATTTTTATTGCTTTTATTGGTGAGGAATCCTCCGCCGGTAGATTGGCAGATATGATGCAAATAGCCCTTGATATCTTGAGTTGGCAGGAGTCTCACAGAAAAGTGACCGTGAATAGCGAGAATATACCCACGAGTGGACTATTCCCTGGTCAAGTGAGTATAAAAATAATACCATTGGAACTTATGACAATATTATATTTTCACAGTTCACTGTCACTGTTGTATGCTAATCAAGCTTTATTCTTGTATTCAAGTTAAGAAGGATGAATTCAATATTACCAGTTTTTGATTTATCAGATACTGTAACAAGATATTTTCGTTGTTCTATTTGTGAATCTAAATGCAAGAATAATAGCTTATCCAATGTTGTTACAATAACTCTAGCTATCTACAGCAGTATTCTACTTAGTTCTATTATATTATATTGTATTTATCATAATATGATATATTATCATATTGTATTTATCATATTATTCTATACGTATTATTCGTTTTGTTCAAATACTTTCTGATCAGGTTCTGATCATTGGAATATTGTCTTCGAATTGCCCCAACCCGATGGAAATTTCTTGTAGACTGGCATTTCCAATCACGGAAAATTGCAAATTCACAGTCTCGTGAGAAATTAGAGAGTCTCTCTCCACAACTCTATCTCAATTTCCATCTTGGAAGAATGAAGATTTTTGCATCCTCTAATCTGAAACTCATCACATCTCAACAATATCTTGTTAGTTATCAGTGCCGTAGACCCAAAGTCTGCGAAACTATTCTATGCGGGAAGTATCGCTTTAATCTGGGTTCTCTAAGCCTTTAAAAGCCTCCAACCCACTTCAACTGCTTTAAACTTCAGGCAACCTTTTAGGCCACGATGGGGTTTATAGGCTTTCTCTCTTTCTCTTCCACCCTCTCACAACATTCTCTCTCTCGACATACACACTCAAAACAGTTTGCGGCTCTCGTACAAAAAGTTTCGTAATGTGAGAATCAGGAAACTTTTCACAGAAAACTTTTCACCTTGAAGCGGTGTTTGTTCTTTTATGAGAATGCGATATGCATTCAAATCTTCAAACTCAGATTTGAAAATCGCATACTTTACTCCCCTACCTCCCTACAGTCTATGATGCTTAGTTTCTTGCATATTAATGCTAGAAATGTGTTTTGAAGTATTTTATTCAATCATAATATATCATGACGGCAGAAAATGATTTACGCTAGCTCATGCATATTCTTTCTCTGATATCCAGTTTCTACAATTATTACTGAAGCTGATCCTACATCATATTGGTTGGTGTTTTCCATACTTTCTATTGTACTGTATAGTTGTTCTTGGGTTTTACTGGAACTTATTGATTCAATATCATGTTCTGAGTCAATTAAACTCTTTTATAGAATCCAGAGTATTCTATTTTTAGTAATTATTTTGGAGCATCCAAAAATCTGAGACGTTCTCACTACAGTTCTGAGAATTTTCCCCAGTTAATATAAAGTCAAATAGTTCTTTACTATTCAAGTCTATCACCTATGAGCAAGAACTGGACATTTTTATTAGACATTTTAACTTGATATAAATTTATTGTCCGTGTTCATTTAAAGTATTACATTGTTTAGAATACATACTCTGGTGGGAGAAGAAAAAGAAGAAGAAAAAGCAGAAGAAGAAGAAGAAGAAGAAGAAGAAGAAGAAGAAGAAGAAGAAGAAGAAGAAGAAGAAGAATAAAAAGGAGAAGCAACAACAACAACAATAGCAACAACGGATGTGTGTAGGTCTCGTCTGTAGCTACATTGAATAAAATTATTTGTGGAGACCTCACGATGTGACCTTGAACTTTCAACAGAGTGAGTCGGACGAAGATGAAAGAGATTCCTTTTCTTTTGAAAGACTTCTTTCGAATCAAGGGAAGTGAACTGTAATTTTCAACATAATATTCCTCGACATACAGTATATCGATATTGGAGTGTGAACCTGGTGGATTGTATCCATTCAATATTCTAGCAGCAGCTCAGACATCACAGAAAGTATTCAACGGAATGTTTTCTCAGGGGATGCAGATGGTGTGAGGTTCACGTTATAATGGCAGTATTTGTTTAACATTGGTTCTTGTCTATCTTCCTTATATCATCATCTTCCTATCATCTTTGTATAATCTTTGTATCATCTTCGTATCATCTTTTTATCATCTTCGTATCATCTTTTTAAAATTCTCTTATCATCTTCGTATCATCTTTGTATCATCTTCCTATCATGTTTGTATCATCTTCGTATCATCTTCGTATCATCTTCGTATCATCTTTGTATCATCTTTGTATAATCTTTGTATCATCTTCGTATCATCTTTGTATCATCTTCCTATCATCTTTGTATCATCTTCGCATCAGCTTTGTATAATTTTCTCATAATCTTTGTATCATCTTCTTATCATCGTTGTATCATCTTCCTATCATCTTCGTATCATCTTTTTAAAATTCTCTTATCATCTTTGTATCATCCTTCAATCATCTTTGTATAATCTTTGTATCATCTTCGTATCAGCTTTTTATCATCTTCCTTTCATCTTTGTATCATCTTTGTACCATCTTCCTATAGTGAGGTCCACTTTATAATGGCAGTGTTTGATTAGCAATGGTATTGCTATCCTTGTCTATCATTCAACAAAGCGGGTAGCGCTATCTCTTTCTCGCTTTGCTCTGTTGTCAGATTGTCTTTCAACAATGTAGAATTGATAATTATTTAACAAAATATTTCATCTCAATTATGAAAATTGATTATTGCAAAATATAATTTCTGGCTTGATAAAATATAATCTATTATTTTGAATCAGAATGAACAGTTAGTATTACATCAATAAGCCTGTATCAGTTACCGTCTATAGAAGGCATTGACAAGACAGAGGATCGGCAACGTTGTTCTCCTATCTTCCTTCACTGCCATTATAACGTGGACCTCACTATAGATGGGAAGCACTGATGTTTGCATATGAGAAATGTTGACAATTTGAAGTGAATCACTCGCTTTGCTAGATTCAGCGCTTGTATCTCACTTATTGGTCTGTCGCAGAAAATCTCCGAGATCTGACTCTAGCCTTGTCAGGAGAAACATGAAAATAGTTTATCTTGAATACTGTACTGAGTTCTATTGGGAGATTGCACGGCATGTGGAAAATCTACTCTCGCATGTTGTACAAAGAGCTTGGAATGAAAATTTTCATATTTCGTCAACAGTGGATGATAACAAAGAGGAAAGGAGTAATATTTGATCTCTGAGATAGTTTTCCTCTGTTAATGGTTTGAGTTATGAAAAATATACTATTAATAAAACAATATAAAATCTTATAGCACCCTTTATTTTTAAAAATAAAGGGTGCTATAAGATTTTATATTGTTTTATCAATTCAAAGTGTAGCACATGTCAATAAGTGTTTTTAAAAAAAATATTAACTATATATGAAAAATATTAACTATTCAATGAAATCTTATGTAGTTATTCCATGTTCTACATCCTCGAATTTTTAAGCATAATTTCTTTTCAATCCAGATCATATGTTTGAATTTAGAGTCTAATATTTGAGAGTGTTTAGTAGAAGAATTTGTTTGCTGCTAAGCACCCATCGAGTACAATACTCAATACACAGATATTCATGAGAATAACTAATAATATTAAGTAAAATGGTTCACTTCAATATTTTGGAATGGACAGATTCCGAATAATATGATTATGAGAGACACCAATATTTGGAAAAGCTTGAGATTTCTATATATTTTATGCAGCTAGTATGAAATATAAAAGTATAAAATATTCAAAGTTTGGTTTAAAGGTGGATACTTCTTTTATAGATTCGAGGAGAGTCTTTATAGATTAATTGAAGAAATTCTAAGGACAAACTTCACATGAATAGCTAATTCTAACTAGTTTACAAGACTCAGTTAAATGAAGTTGACTAGCACTAACTGTGCTAGAAAGAACTAATGACTAGCTGCTAACTACTTGACTCTAATTTCCATTCAATCGACCGATTGTCCTTGTGTTACATTGAGGTTGATCACAAGCACGACCTAATCTTCCCCGAATTTAGATTTATACACTACTAGCCGTCAGGCTCCGTCCCCTGGACCCCCGACTGGATAGTCCTAATATGAGATCAACAGGCTCGCTTTGCTCTCCTGCATTTTTCATTTGAGCATGCTTCATTCCATCTGAAAGTCAAAGTATTGAGAAAACGCAGAAAAACTGAGAAAAACGCTGATTTTGGGCGATGAAATATTAAAGTAACCTCATCACAAAATTTTTAGACCCCAGCTAAACCTCTGTACCAAATTTGAACATTTTCTGTCTATTAGTTATTGTGACATTTACTGTCTATTAGTTAGTGTATTGGAGTTATTTCAAATTCCTCTTAACGCAACATTATTACACCCTTGCTTAGCTTATGTACTAAATTTGAACAATTTCTGTTCATTTTTTCTTGATAAAAGCTAATTCATTTTATATAATTTCTGTTCATTTTTTCTTGATAAAAGCTGAGAAAACGCTAAAAAAACGTTGGAAAAACGCAGATTTTGGGCGTTTCTTTGGAAATTTTTCCAAATCCGTTCTTAGTGCGCCTAGATCTTAGTTCTGCGAGTGAGTGAGTGAGTGAGTCAGTCAGTCAGTCAGTCAGTCAGTCAGTGAGAAAGTGCCATTTCGCTTTCATATATAGATAGTACAAAAAGTAGGTTATGTTCCATACACTTTCGGATTCAAGTCCGATTTTAAGTCCAAATATTTGAAAACAGAAAAGTTAAAATTTTGATTGACAAAAACACTCACTAATCACTTGGAACTGTAAACTATGATTGATTAAACTGATTAACTATGAGTAATTTTACCTTCCAAACCCTTGAGGTCTCTTCATCTTTTAGGCCATGTTTATATTTTACAGCTGGCTAAACGTCAGCTAATGAATTTCCGGGATGATATATTTTAATTTTCCACAGACGCACTCGCTTACTCACCTCCATTATTCACAGACGACGAAAGTCTCAGCTGTTTTTTCTAGGATGAATTATCCTTTTAATGTCGTTCAGCGAGTTTTCCTAGGGATGAGACCTAGTGCAATCGAATTTTTATATCATAAACCTACTATATTGCAAATTTCATAAAAATCCTTAGAGCCGTTTTCGAGATCCGTTGGACATAAATAACCATATGAAATAACCAATAAATAACCAATATATAATAATATACAGAAATTGCTCGCTTAATATAATAGGATAAAAGATAGACTAAACATTTCATTCAAACTAGACTAAACATTTCAAGCCTACATTTCATTCGTATCATCCCTACAAACGTCCCCCATAAATCCACAGATTTCAAGCATCAATTCTTCCGCAAAGATCTATCAACGATCACACTGTCGCGAAGCTGAGCAGTGATGCAGTGACAAAGTGTCGTCACTGGCGACGGTGTGGTCAAGTGTCGGACACCAACGACAGTGTGGCCAACTGAATCAATTCATCAGTTGACCAGGGCCAGCAAATAAACACAGTAGGCTCAGGGCAAAGGCCATGTGGGTCTAACTCTCGGCTACTGCTGATGTTTCTGATGCTGATTCTGACGACTCTGATGATGTTCCTGATGAATCTGATGCTGATTGTGATGTCCCTGATGCTGATGACACTGCAGAGCAACGTAAACAAACGTAATTGGTAAGTGGAGCGGAGTTGTGTGGCGCTGCTGTTTGCAAATCTGCACGCCAAGATTTACATTCATTGTCCAGCGACAGACAGAACTGGCAACACTGCCCGAAAGTACAATGATAAACTGGCTACTGGGGCAACACTGCACAAAAGTACAATAATAAACTGGCTGCTCTCTCTAACTGCCTTTGTAATTGGTGTTTCTAGTCTTGCGCTAATAATTCGCTGTGATCACATTTCACAGCAAAATGGACAATGTGTGTGTGCAAGGGAGAGACAAAAGGAGCGAAAGATAGATAGAGAGTAAGCGAAAAAATGAGTGAGAAAGAGTGAGGAGGTTAGACTGAGGGTAGGAGAAGAAAGATAGATACAGAGTAAGTGATTAAGGGTGAGAAAATGAGAGAGGATGATAGACTGAGGGTAAGAGAAAGAGGACAGTGATAAAGATGGTGGGAGGAAATGATCAGATTAGATTAGATTTGAATTCTTTATTTATGTATGTTACAATATGAGAATGAGAGAGTGGGAGAGAGAAAGAGATAATGATTGAGTGAGAGAAAGAGGAAAAGAGTACGAGATAGAGTGAGGGTGAAATAGAAAGGATGAGAGTGTGTGAAAGATACATTATATTTAATTGAATATTTTATTTATGTAGATTACAATATATACTGCCTTATACACTTATATATAATAGCTTACAATACAGTAATATTATAGATGAATTTACATAATATAGACTAAGAAAATAATTATTGAACTGTAAATTATATGAAAAAAGCAATTTGATATATCTATAGATAATATTGTTATGCATCTACATAAATTGGCGGAGCTTTGGACATATCAATGTCCATTCTTTGAAAAGAACATTAAAAATATCCTTTCCACTAACTCTTTACGAAAACCTCAATTTCATTAATTCAACTAAGAATTTATTTATAAATGAAAATATTGTGAAAGTTCAAATTAATATGAAGATTTCAGAAAAAAAACAGAAAATTAATAAAGTAAAATAATTATATAAGTAAATTAGTTCAAATCATTGATTATGAGAGAATATGAGATTAAGAGAGAGATAGAGTGAGAGAGAGTGAGAGAGTGAGAGAGATGTTCACAGAGAGTGGAGCTGAATAGTATGCAATGAGAGTGAAGGATTCGGAGAGACAAATATTAATTGAGAAAAGATTGAATTTTTAATTAAATTTATACACAACACACAAAAATACAATTAGGAAAAGCAATATACAACAAAACAATATTACAATAACAGTAACAATGATATTGACACACAAAAAAGAGAATATTGCTAAAATTATGATGCCTTAATTGGAGAGAAAAATCATTGGGGAGTGTTGAGACATCAAATCAGATCAGATTGATTTATTCTCGAAGATTATAATAAATTCATGTCATAATCTGCATTGGGAGGATAGTGTACCATCTTTATCACCATCAACATTTAGCGCTAAACTGGGTTTAAATATAGTTAGGGTTGCTTTTATTGATTAAACAGTTATTTGTCACATTCCAGGTAGGATGTCAATCCCGGGATCCCGGTCCATTTTTGATACCTAACAATCCCGGGATTTTTTAACGTCAATCTCGGGATTTCCGGGATTAGAAAACCTGAAATTCTGAATCATATTTTCCTAAAAACAAATCAATAAAGAATTAATTTACAGTGTGATGAATATGAGTTATACATAACTAATTTATTGTTCTAAGTGTTTGACTAATTTATTCTACAGGCACAGCCTACAGTTGCATATTATACATAATATACTATACTCTGTACTGGCTAAATAGATTCGCATTATCGATTCGCATCATTCGCAGAATGGTTGTTATGTATCTACGTTTGTTTCTGTTTACACAGCACCACAATTACCAGTCTAGACGGCGCAATATTTGCAATAGTTCTGATGCCATTCTCCTGAAATACACTTATAACTTTGAAAAGATTTCAGAAATTTGAAATAAACAAGCACCATTTATTCACTCTCTGTCTAATTATTCCTCTTCTCTTTCTCTATCATAAGTGGAATATCTAGTTGAAGTGATTATCTAGTTGGCTCTACGAAATTTCATTTAGTAGTGATTCGGCTTTGGAAAAAGTTACTACCAATCTTGAAAACATCGAAAGAAATAGAATGTTTAATTTTAATATTTTTCTCAAGTACTTTTCCATTTCAATAATATCTTCTCCCTCTATAATGAGCCCTTTTTCATCTCCACACACTGTTACTGGACATGTAATTGAGGAGGAACAATTGGTTAAAAGTGCATGAAACTTATTTTGCCAATCCCGGGATCAGTCCCGCGATCCCGGGATTGATATTCCGAAATACCGGGTTTGGAAATCAGTCCCGGGATTGACATCCCTAATTCCTTGTTTAACCTAACAGCTCATGAAGCTCCGTTTCAACTGACGGATAAAAATGAAAAGGAAAATATAGTGAGAAAGAAATTAAAATATCATTTCATTGATAATTATTTCTTTAGAGTGAGAGTTTTTCGATAATTGTCAGTGAGAGAGATATAAAGAATGTGAGTAGGAAAGAGAGAGATTAAGAGAGGACGAGTGAGAGAGTGAGAGAGGGTGAGTGAGAGAGCAAGCTCAATCAAACCAGCCCATCCCTAAAACAACAGTCCACTGTATCTCATAATTATTTATAAGTTAGCGTAGCATAGCAGCAGCACATTTGTTGCCGAATTTAGTTTAAAACAACAAGAGCTTCCTGATTTATGTGCTTTGCCCTGTTCCATTTGCAGCAATAACATTCTCAATCCGACAATTCACAATCGTCTGCCAATTACTGTCCAATATCCTCATAAATTGATCCTCTCTGTTGTGGTGATCTGTCCTAAAATGCATCCACATAAATACAAATCAGTTAGAATTGCAAACAGTGAGTTAATGCGAATTTAAAATTCCATATTGGGTGTTTTTTAATGAAATATTTTAATGGGGCTTCTTGAATCTTCAATTACAGAGAAAAACTAGTACACTAGAAATATTTTTTAACACAAAATCGTAGGTTTGTAAGTAGTATCATAGAGAAACAATAGCGTAAGTAGATATCCCATGGTACAGGAAGTTTATGTCGAAGCTTTTACTGCTATCTCAAGCCATATACTGTCGATTATTGTCGATTTTTACTGTTTTGTTGGGGTGAGAGTGTATGAACGGCACAATATGAGAGACTGCTAGTGTCACACAGCTTCAAGGGGAAGAACTACGTGGACTATCGGCTTGAGATAACAGTAAAAGTTACGACATAAGCTCCCTATGCCATGGTATATCTACTTACGCTATTGTTCCTCTATGGTAGTATTTGCACTAAAAATTTAACAAGTGTGAAGCCGTGTCCACACTGGACAAATGTTTGACAAACATGTTTGTTGAAAAAGTTTGGGCAAATTCTATTATGTTTGACAAACAATGTTTGCCTGGAGCCAGTGTGGACGCGTCACCAAACAAAATATTCGTAAGTGGGAAGAACAGGTTTTGTTTTACAGCTGTCAACCCTGAAAATGTTTGGAAAAACACTAATTTTTTGTTTGACAAACAACTACTGTCCAAACTTTTTAAAATGTTTGTCCCTGAGCTCCTCAACAAACATGTTTGCCGAACATGTATGTCGAACATTAAATTTGTTCAGTGTGGATTTGGCTTAAGAAACACAGCCTAACCTACTTTTTGGACTTGATCATCAGTTCTTCACCCAAGTTTTAGAGTAAGAATAACACAAGGGTTGCCTTAGGCTCAAATCGTACGACTCCAGTCGAGGATACTCCAGTCTCTCGATCTTACGAATCTCTTACTCATTGTCACTACTTCATTTCCATGCTACTACATTTCTAACCACACATTATTAAAAATATAAGATCCAATTTGACACTTCTGCGCATGTAACAAGTTTTTATAATAATTATCATGAATATATATTGTCTTATATAATTCTTATTATTGTATTATCTAAAATGATAAAAATCACTTTCATAAAACATGACCCCACTTTCATTTAAAATGCACGGTACCACGCAACTCAAGTCGAGGCTCGACCAACATGTCAAGTCGACGCTCGACTCAGTCTCACAGTCGCAAGTTCGCGGAGACTAGAGTCGACTGGTCTGAGTGTCACCATTTGAAAACACTTGCTGCATCGAAAAGAGACAAGAATCGCAGTCTCTTCTCGACTTCAGTCGCGTAAGTGTGAGTTGAGCCTTAGTGTTTTATCTACCTGTGTCATTTGTAACATAAATGAATGAACGAATAAATGTAAGAATTGATGAATGTGTTCAATAACGAATAGATAATTTCTGACCGAACTAGAAAGATACTTGATTTGAAGCATGGGGGAATTGATTAGAGGTATTAAACAAATGATAACAGAGGCGATATATTTAGAACATCAATCTACGTGATTTAGTGAAAAATTGTGCACTGTTATGTTCGGTCATCCACAAACGATGCAGCTACTATTGAGTATAGGATGTTACACTATACATTAGCCATTATTTATTGTACTCTACAGTTTCACATTCTAATTTACGTTTGTTTACTCTGTGGCAGTTACGGAAGCGTACCTGATTAATCTGTACAAGAAATGATCAGAAAAATGTACAAGATGGAAAAGATCATTATTTTTCCTGAAATAAAACTAGATAGAATTCGTAAATCAATTCACCTTACAAAGTATAGAATCAAATTAGAAGTCTATCAAAAGACTATTTTTAAATAGAGAAAATACAGCATATCTATGCTATCTTTTCTCTTTTCTAAATTAGTGAGATGAAGTGAAAAAACCTAGTTAAAGTCAGTATAAAAGAACATCTCATATATCATATACAAGATAATATGTTTGAAAGGAGGAAGTATCCAAGAAAAAAGAATGAAATGTCAAATAACAAAGAAAGCCTGGAAATGTCAAATAGAAAAATCAAGTGGAGAATGGAATGAGAGTTGAGACATTTAATAATTAGGTCGGACTTCTTTAGAGGTTGTGATGAATCTTTCAAATAGATCTCATGAAAAGAGAGAAAAATTGTGATTACCTTTTAAAATGAAAGAATTTGCTAAAAGAATAGTTAGCGACCGAGCGATAAAGCTTACTTATCAATAACTGTATATTAGATAAGAGTACCGTTCTGTACTGAATATTTTTCTAGGAAAATTATTCAATAAAATTATAATTATTTTGCGAATAAAGCACAAATTATTTATGAATCGCTCACTGATTTTGAGGTTACACTTGTTTACTATCGATCAGATGTTTTTAAAACAGTTCGAACGCAGCTGACTGATGCAAAGCATTGTCAAATATCATGCCGGTTTTCATGCAAGGTAAAATATCATCTCTAAAATTATAAAACTATCAATAAAGGATCAAGAATTTCAAATAAAAAAATAAAATGTATGTGTTATTGTTGAAATTATTTATTATTTAAGAAATTGTATTATGCGTCAGGTCTTATTGTAACTAAATAGGTCATAGCATGAAATTCTATTATTGATAAAATGGCAGAAATTAATTATAATAATCTCAAACCTAATAAAAATTGTACAAGAATATTAATTTATTAATAATTTAATTCAACTGAACCACATGGTAATTAAATCTCTTTGGTAGGTCTAAGCCAATCACAGTGCATAGAAATAGCACCAAGACGGTGATCGTTTGAAAGCAACACATGTTAATCTATTATCAGACACCAACCCTGCCTTATCAGTTACACTAGCACATGTACATTGTATGAGAGGAACTATGTCTATAAGATTAAGCAGTTTTAAGAATTACATAAATTAAATTATTATTGTAATTAAAGGAATTGTATTCTACTACTTGCCACTGACGTCATGTTTACGTCACAAGCGTTCTACCAATGGCAAATTTTTATGCAAATTATTACATTGAGATTCCGAGAAGCAAGGTCTAGCCTAAAAGCTTAGAGAAAAGAGCAGCACTTCCCTTTTGAAATCCTTACCGTGTAGATCTCTTTTTATAGTTACCAAAGACCTATTTGTAAAATTTCTTGTTCGATTTTTAAATGTTCTATTTGTGAGCCGATATTTTAGGCCAATTTATTTGTTATTTGTAAATTTCTGTTTTCATCAATCGATAAATTTAAAAGCTTAAAGTAAATTATCCCTTAATTAATTCGGTGAAGGAGATATTTAAATTAAAATTCCCCACGTGCTGAAACCGAAGCCTGGATTGCCGCCGATCAAACGATTTTTGATCTAAAGAAGAAAACCACGACCGCCAAGGAATTCACGTGAGTTATAAGTTTTAAAAGGGGCCCCAATCTACGCTTCGAAAATATTTCAGTGCAGAAAAACATAAATTTTTCTTCGTTAAATTATTGGCCACGCCGACAAGCGCTTTAGCATTTAAGAGCCTAGAATTTATTCATATTAATTTATAAGAATTTGTAGTTGATTAACTATCCTCCGCTGCCTGAACCACGACCCCGAACATTTTAAAAAATATTTCTATAATTCATTTTTTCACTATTTTTTCAAACTGTTAGATTTTATCAATTGTAAAATTCTGTTGAATCACGCATGGTATCATGCAAGCACAAGAAAATTTTTAACTATTCTGTTAATGCTAAATTATTATCAACCTGTAAATCAAATTCTGAATCTGCACTGTATGATTACATATTTTATTGTAATATATTTCAGTTTTGTTAATTCGCTTTCTGAGTTCGATTATTTCTTAAGCCTGTCAATTATTGTGTCTGATACGTTCTATATCATCAAGAACCGATCGAATACGATCATTGGAATAATTGAATTAAGCTGGATATTGGAACAGGTCTAAGTGGATGTAGCGAGTGGGGTCAGATCGAGATATTTATTCTTTGTCCTTACCTGCTCATATATCAGCTTTTATCTGTTACCTACCTCGACTTAGGAGCGAACACATCAATTGTACAGCAGTGGCAGCCATAGATCATATAAATTCCTACAATAGAGCTTAAAACCCGACAAGACTCTGTTCTCGAAATATATTCTGAACGATATTTGGTTCAAATACCGTATTTTAATCCTTCAGAACTTATTAGAGACGCAGTCCCGTAAATTATCTACATCGGGATTTTTGCTCGACCTGTATGATTTTGTATGCTCATTCTTCACAGGTAATAATTTTAAGGTATCCGTATTCAGTGTTTAGCGATCGCTACACTACTTATAAAAATTTCATCATTATACAATCTGTCATTAGAAGAATCAAGGGTGAGCGAGCGTTTAGGCCTCCCCGCGATTCCGACAATTGTATTGAGTCTTGTAGTGAGTCAATCAGTCTGGTGTTCACTCAGCGTCCAACACGCCATTGCAAAATTTATAGCCGCTACACCATTGACTCAGTGCAAGATTCATCTACATGTGTGAAGCCGTTAAAAAACGCACCACATGATTTGCCGGCCCAACGTGAGGCATTTAAATACAGCATTACATCATCCTACGTGTGTTGTCCTATCCTTGGAGGTGAGAGTGACTCCCCCAGGAAGAGCTCCACATGATTTGGCGCCCAACAGTGATAGGCATTGAAGAGGTGGATAATCGACTGCGAGGATTATTTAGTTGCTCAGTATACTATAGCGCTGACAACGGGAAAATTTGTGAAAAATTCATGGTTGTGAATTTCTTCAATTTTAATATTAACTGTTCACTGTTATATAAAATAACAAGTCGTACCATACCCAATTTTTGAACAGAAAAGAAATTTATCGATTGATGAATTTTTAGAGAAAAAATCGAACTCAGAATTTTATTATTGTGTTATTCGAAAATTGGTCGTACTATAAGTCATAGGTATAAGAGATATCATAAGAAAGGTCATATTATTTGAAGAATATTAGGTCTATATTGAAACAATTTATAAATATTTACAGAAAAGAGGATTGAAGTTATTTACATTTTTAAAAATTTTTTAAAGCATAAAGAGGGAAGTAAAATTAAATCACGGATATATTGTGGAATAATTCAAGCAGAACATTGCTGCTTTTATATAAAATTTTTCGAAGAATACTAGCCCTATATATATAATTGCGGCAAGAACGTATAAGAGTAAAATATTTATAATAATAAGAGTAATAAATTATAAGAGACGTACCTGCGTTACCACATAATTATCCATTGTGTATCCTTTATGTTAACATCGTTTTATGTCAACGATATTGCTAATTTGATTCACTTCATCACTGAACATATTATTGAAGCACACTTTTGTATTCCTTCACTTCAACGAATTTTTTACACTATTTCAACTTGTGGTCATTCATTTGTAATCTTGCACATAACCCCACATATTTGCGATCGTTTCACTGCACTCGCATCATTGCATCATCCAATAAATTATGGAAGAACCACACCGCATCCTGGAGGCCACATCAGTGATTTCAGAGACGAAAGATGTCGCGCGGGAGAAACGCCCATGTACCACCGTTCCAGAAGTCCAGACGCCTGCACCTCACACCACAGAGTTTCCGCCGCCGACCGAAGGCTACATACCCACCCTTCCATGCTGGATTGGAGCATCATCCTGGAAGCAATAAAACAAAGTTCTTCAGTAACACTGGAAGCATTGAACAATATAAATAAGAACTACGATCAAATGAATGAAACACTAAACAATATAGATAAGAACTACGACCAAATAATTGAAGATACCAAACAAACAAATGAAGAGTTAAAGAAAGTATATGAACAGGATTTCGATAAACCGGAACAAAGGTTGAAAGAAGCAACAGAGGAAAGCAGGACGGTAACACGGCAAATCGAGGAGGAACGTCAGACAACTAAAATCAATATTGGACCAGAGATTGAGCCCATGCATGCGAAAGCGGACATAATCGAAGGAGAGGATATAAAACAGTTAAGCGAACATGACACATGTATGGAAGGCCAACCTACCGAGAGTATTAATACCGAAGTCGCACCGCACCCCGCAGGATGCCGAGAGGGACCGGACGACATCGCCCGCCAAGCTGAGAACGTCATCCAGGGCATAGAGGGGCAGCCCGTACCACCGCGCGCCGGACACCAGGAGTCCAAGGACGTTGCCGACCACGTTGAAGAGCAGCCCGGACCGCCGACCGCCCACCTCATCGTCCATCCACCGCGAACAGCACCTGAAACATGCGAAACCAATACTCATGAAGATCGCCCACCAAACAATAGAAATAAAACAAAAATTCACAACAAATCAAAATCACAACTGAAACTAAAAACCTACAAATCAAAACTACACACAAGCAAAATAGCAGTTCCACGGAAAAGAAGAAGCAGTAATAGAGTTTATCTACACCGCCGTCATGTTAGGCTGAAATCGTACATCAAGCTTCCTACCAGCATGCAAGAAAAAAGGAAGACGGTATCAGGAAGGACCTACAATCACCGCAGTCATGTCCGGTTAAAATCAAACAGACTTTACACCAGCATGCAGGAAAGGAAAATATTATTTAGAAGAACCCACAGACATCACCGGCATGTCAGGTTTAAAAAGATCAAACTGCATGTTACCGGCAGACAAAGAGGAAATACGTTTGTAAGAGTTGATTTACACCACCGGCACATTCGTTTTAAACCAAGTTTAATAAAACGGATAGTTGCAAATTGGAATGGAAACTTGGAACAATGGAGAAATCAAATTTAGATGGGGGCTTGAGGAAATAATAATCTTTTAATCAACTGGAAGCTACGTTGTGAATTACACCAATTATCAAACTTCTTCATAGTCACAGCCTACCCATCGAATCACATCTTTGCAAACTAGCATCTTTCTACTGCAGCCTAATCAACATAACCTAAACTTCGCCGCATCCCAGCTAAGAAGGAAATATCAACAATCCACATCAAATGAAAAAATTATTATCAACTTTAAATCAAGAAATTAAAACTACGAAACAACCTTAAAAATTTACCAACCTAATCAAGCCATCCGCCTCATGCTACAATCATCACAGAAACAATCGCCTAGTTATATCCGCCCAACTGAAAACAAAAACAAAAATTGTATTATCCACAGAAAATAATTATAAATTAGAAATCAGATGAAGTTAGTAGTGAATAGGAAGAAAGAAAATAAACAAAGTTTATTTGAAAAAATGCGTAAATATAACCTTGAAATACAGAATCGATAGAAAAAATCTATTCAGAACCAAAGCCTGTTCGATAATTTTCTTCGTCCCACCAACCAATGTGTACGAAATCCTAGAGTCAATGTTAATAGAATCCAAGCAATATCGTTATTCAATTATTAATGTAACATATTATTTAATGTGAAATCATAAGCAAAAACGCAACCAAAAATATATATTTATGTTAATTTGCACGAAATGCGCATGTTCTATGTCATATATGAATGTATCTCTAAAAAACTCCAAAGAAAATGAAATTCTTACCTTTAAATGTGAAATTTATTACTGTTGCATCAAAAGATCATGAATTGTAATTCAAATTGATAAATGTAATCTTAAGGACTTAATATTTGTAACCAACATTGATAAAAATCAAGAAAGCCATTTCAAGTGTAACCCTGTTTGTACGCAACGTACTAAGCGCAAATAAGAAATTGCTCGAGTCAAACGGTAGACGATTGTCAAGTCACCGAAGTAAAATCACACTCTCACCCAATTTATGTAAAAGCCAAACCAAAGAGTCGAAACCTGTAATAACTATGAAAAAATGATGAAAGTCTATATTTGTTGCAAATACTATTCAAATCTTAAGAAGTAATATGTGAAATCTTGTATATTTGTTATAGTTATGGGTCTGCTCATAAGCCACCCGTGAATGGAAGTTGTGGAGTTGTTTTAATGAAGGATCCAAAGAGACCTCATTAATTATTGTATTTCGATTGTATCCAATGAAAGGAACAATCAATTATTTATTTTTCGTAGCCAAAAGTGCACGATATATTGTTTTTAGTGTTAAGTGTTGAGTTTTCGTAGAAGTAAGGAGATGAAATAGTGTATTCATCACAATATCGGATTTTTCAAATAGTCATTGTTTCGACTCGTCTCCCAATTACCTATTTAAAATATCCTGGGGGCTTTTGTGTGATGAATCTTTCAAATAGATCTCATGAAAAGAGAGAAAAATTGTGATTACCTTTTAAAATGAAAGAATTTGCTAAAGGAATAGTTAGCGACCGAGCGATAAAGCTTACTTATCAATAACTGTATATTAGATAAGAGTACCGTTCTGTACTGAATATTTTTCTAGGAAAATTATTCAATAAAATTATAATTATTTTGCGAATAAAGCACAAATTATTTATGAATCGCTCACCGATTTTGAGGTTACACTTGTTTACTATCGATCAGATGTTTTTAAAACAGTTCGAACGCAGCTGACTGATTCAAAGCATTGTCAAATATCATGCCGGTTTCCATGCAAGGTAAAATATCATTCCTAAAAATTATAAAACTATCAACAAAGGATCAAGAATTTCAAATAAAAAAATAAAATGTATGTATTATTGTTGAAATTATTTATTATTTAAGAAATTGTATTATGCGTCGGGTCTTATTGTAACTAAATAGGTCATAGCATGAAATTCTATTATTGATAAAATGGCAGAAATTAATTATAATAATCTCAAACCTAATAAAAATTGTACAAGAATATTAATTTATTAATAATTTAATTCAACTGAACCACATGGTAATTAAATCTCTTTGGTAGGTCTAAGCCAATCACAGTGCATAGAAATAGCACCAAGACGGTGATCGTTTGAAAGCAACACATGTTAATCTATTATCAGACACCAACCCTGCCTTATCAGTTACACTAGCACATGTACATTGTATGAGAGGAACTATGTCTATAAGATTAAGCAGTTTTAAGAATTACATAAATTAAATTATTATTGTAATTAAAGGAATTGTATTCTACTACTTGCCACTGACGTCATGTTTACGTCACAAGCGTTCTACCAATGGCAAATTTTTATGCAAATTATTACATTGAGATTCCGAGAAGCAAGGTCTAGCCTAAAAGCTTAGAGAAAAGAGCAGCACTTCCCTTTTGAAATCCTTACCGTGTAGATCTCTTTCATAGTTACCAAAGACCTATTTGTAAAATTTCTTGTTCGATTTTTAAATGTTCTATTTGTG
Source organism: Nilaparvata lugens (assembly GCF_014356525.2). NCBI lineage: Eukaryota > Metazoa > Arthropoda > Insecta > Hemiptera > Delphacidae > Nilaparvata > Nilaparvata lugens. Next base: position 13,807,393 of record NC_052508.1, read on the forward strand.
AGCCGATATTTTAGGCCAATTTATTTGTTATTTGTAAATTTCTGTTTTCATCAATCGATAAATTTAAAAGCTTAAAGTAAATTATCCCTTAATTAATTCGGTGAAGGAGATATTTAAATTAAAATTCCCCACGTGCTGAAACCGAAGCCTGGATTGCCGCCGATCAAACGATTTTTGATCTAAAGAAGAAAACCACGACCGCCAAGGAAATTCACGTGAGTTATAAGTTTTAAAAGGGGCCCCAATCTACGCTTCGAAAATATTTCAGTGCAGAAAAACATAAATTTTTCTTCGTTAAATTATTGGCCACGCCGACAAGCGCTTTAGCATTAAGAGCCTAAAATTTATTCATATTTAATTTATAAGAATTTGTAGTTGATTAACTATCCTCCGCTGCCTGAACCACGACCCCGAACATTTTAAAAATATTTTATAATTCATTTTTTCACTATTTTTTCAAACTGTTAATTTTATCAATTGTAAAATTCTGTTGAATCACGCATGGTATCATGCAAGCACAAGAAAATTTTTAACTATTCTGTTAATGCTAAATTATTATCAACCTGTAAATCAAATTCTGAATCTGCACTGTAGGATAAAATATACCTTTACTCATTTATTTAATTTTTTTTTTTTGTAATCGACAACCTCACATTCTTTTTGCTAAAACTAATCTTAAAAGATTTATATTCCATGAATATTATAACATTCATATTTCACTAATCAGGGAAGATTCATATTTCATTATAAATTAATGAAATAAATAACTATTGTTTATAAAATAGAATTATGGTAACCTTTGAAAATAATAGAATATGGATGCGAATTATAAACTATAATTATTTTTTAACTTCTTTTTTTTCTCTATTTTTTCATTAATTTCAAATGGTACTATAATTATATTTTATAAATGCGAGAAAGTAGCCCTGAATTCATACATTTTAAGAAAATAAATTGAACGTTGCATTTATTCAAATGCCAATTAATGAATAATTATTATTAAACGAAATTACAATTGAATGCTGCAAATCACCCTGAAGACTTCTGCTACTGCAAATATTGACAACAGGGTAAACAGCTAGGTGCAAATTCAATGAGCGCTACTATAAAAAAACTATTAGTCAGCCTGGGAATCGAACCCAGCACCTACTAATTGCAGGTCACCCTCACACCAAACTGACAATATCTGGATAGCAACGCTCATTTTATAGTGATTTGCAGAATTTAATTGGGATTTCGTTTAGTAATTATTATTGAAAATATTTATCTTTCCCGACATTCACGCACATGCCTAACACTCATCAAAGCATCATTCTCACAAAAAAAGAAGTCTCAATGAATGATTGTGGTACAAGAAAAAAGAGCTACAGAAAACGATGGTTTACAACTACAATACTGATGAATCTAGGAAAGAGAGAAGAAATGAATAAAAAGTAGGAGAGTAACATGAATGAATGAATGAAAGCAACACACAGACCGAGGCGGTAAAAAACTATGGATTTGGATTCTTTATATAGGATTAGAAGAGAGAACGGGAAGTGCGAGTGAAAGGGTGTGAGAAGATGAGTGTGTTCGAGAGAGACAGATGAGGAAATGTAGAAAAGAGTGGTTTGGGGTTTGGGGGTGTGAACAGGGGTGGAAACGTGGAAAAAGGAACTTTCACACGCGGCACACAAGAGCGGCTCACAAGATAGATAATAGGTCGGGACAGCCTAATGTACAAGAAAGCTTCTTCTTTCACCTATAACCGATTCTTCCGTCCTGTAAATTTAGCCTTTAGTGGAGTTTTACCTTTTCTTCTGAGTTCTACATTCACTATCACACCATCGCACAGCTTATAAAAAGCTTCCAGAGTCTGAACTTATCAACAGAATCTGCTGGTGCATTCAGATTCAGATTCTGAAATGTTTCCTTGCAGTTATTTAATGTGATATTTCATCGTTGAGTTATTAGGTTACGATTAAACTGTACTTTATAACAATGTAATTTAATTCAAGTTACTGTCACTGTAATTAAATTTATCAACAGTGTTAAGGTACATTTTCGTTTGTGTGTTAACTTTCGCAGTCGACGACGCGTTGTTGACATTCATATTGTCCAAATTTCAAGTGTGCTAAAACAGCTGATCAAAAAAATTTCATTATTTGTATTTATTATTCAAGAATAATAACATCTCTAACAATCAATAATAACCCCAAAGTCATCGGGATGAATTACAGCATTTAGTTTGGATTTTCGTTTAATAATAATAGTTTCAAGAAATATAAACATGTTGCCATTTAGAATTATAAATGTATAAACTCAACCTCCCCCATTAGAACTTAATTGAGAATAATCTTTCAGGTTATTTAGACAAATTGAAATCTCCCCAATGTGAGATTCTCACCCTGTCGTGGTCGACAACGGCATTTACGCATAAACGAAAACCCAGCTTTAAAATCTGTAGATCATTGGAAATAGTTCTCTCTCTCTCTCTCCCAATACAGTATCTGGTGTGACGTTGTGGTATCTATAGTGGTACATAATAGTATGATTTATTCGGCATGTACATAGGAAATATATATATTTGAAAATTTATCAAATTGAGAAGATATTACAGTTCACTATAATATAGAAAATCAGTGATTATTAACTCATCTATATATATATAAGCGAAATGGCATTCACTGACTGACTGACTGACTGACTGACTCACTCACTCACTCACTCACTCGCATAACTAAAAATTTGCCGGACCAAAAACGTTCAAATTTGGTAGGTATGTTCAGTTGGCCCTTTAGAGGCGCACTAAGAAATCTTTTGGCAATATTTTAACTCTAAATGTTGTTTTTAAGGGTTTAAAGTTCGTCTTTTAGCATGTATATTCTTCTTCTCCCAATCTCTTAATTATAATTGAAAATTCCATATCATATGTTACTATCTAGATGGAGTACCTCTTCGAAACTGTTAACTGGCAACTAAATTGATAATTTTGTCAGGTTGGCATTAAGTTGAGTTGACTTTGTTAGGTTGGCACCAAGTTGAAGATTTAAATGCATTTATCGCGGAAAAATTGATTGGGCACTGCTACTTCAGTCCTGGGAATATTATATTACTAGCCGACAGGCTCGCTTCGCTCGCCATATCCGTTTAGCCAGACGTTTAGTCTGGACCCCCGACTGGATTGTCCTAGCATGATAAAAATGCAGGCGAGCGAAGCGAGCCTGCTAATCTCATTCTTGGACGATCCAGTTGGGGGTCCAGGGGGCGGAGCCCCCTGGCTAGACGGATATGGCAAGCGAAGCGAGCCTGACGGCTAGTAAAACTATAAATTTCTGAGTACTAGAGTGATATGTGACATATTATATTGCTGCAATGCTGCTATGGGTTCTGTTGAATGAATTCATGGACAAACCAGAGTCCTTTTGCATGGAAAAATAAAAGCTAATAATATTTCAATATCAGATATTAATATTCCCTATTCTATTAACCAGCTGACCACTAGTTTAATTAATTTGTATTTTATCACCTAAGGTGGGCCAGTTTATAGTATTTCAGGGCCGGTTTCCGAGCTCGGATTTGGGTAAGTTCTAGACTTTAGACAGCTGGAGTCAGAAAATTGGCCTTCCAAAACTAGGACTAGTCGCAGTAAATAGTTGCAGCAAAATAAATAAATATTTTCTCATTTCTATAATAAATTGGAAAGCCAATTCTTCCTTGACGAAATGAAACATTCCTAAATAATTCAAAATAGCTGAAACTTTAGACTTTTTTCTCTTTTAATTCTAACGTGACTTTGGCTATGACTACGACTACGCCCCGTTTTGGAAAGCCATTTTTTCTGACTCCATCTGTTCAAAGTCTAGAACTTAGCTGAATCCAGAGCTCAGAAACCGACCCTCAGTATTAATTTATTATATAGTAGTATATTTAGATAACGAAGCCAATCTCTGATCAGTACTCATGAACTACAAGACTCCTTCAAGAAATGATCATTATTGTGATCTAATAGTGAAAATCTGAGATACTCCTTTAAAAAATCTGGTGTGGTACACTCACACAACTTTCCTTGCTCATTGAACTGCAAGCCTCATTCTCAAACGAGAATAATTTAGGGGAATAACATAATGACGATTGACGGCAACATATTTGCAACTACGAACAGACTACTGTATATGTGTATTATTATAATAATTGTTTTCAGAGTACTTTTTCCTTTGTGTAAATTGTTAAATTCGATGATTTTTTAAAAGTCGTCAAAACAGCTGTTCTACAGATGAATAATATCTTGACTATGACTGTGTTCTTTTTATAAACTGCTCTACCTACCTCATGCACGAGAAAGAGGTTACAAAGTCCAATTCTCAAGGATGGGGTGGACCCCCCATTAGTTTCCCAGGAAAAAGACTCATGCCAGTTGATAGGGCTTATGAATGGCTTATCCTTGGTATAAATTTGAAGAAAATCGTTAGAGCCGTTTTCGAGAAAACCGTGAAAAACATGGATTTTTAGTCATTATCCGCCATTTTTCTCATGAATATTACGGAGCTCCTGAAATCTTCCCAGAAATGAAACTCATGCCAGTTGATAGGGCTTATGAATAGCTATCCATGGTATAAATTTGAAGAAAATCGTTAGAGCCGGTTTCGAGAAAACCGTGAAAAACATGGATTTTTAGTCATTATCCGCCATTTTTCTCATGAATATTACGGAGCTCCTGAAATCTTACCAGTAATGAAACTTGTGCCAGTTGATAGGGCTTATGAATAGCTATCCATGGTATAGATTTGAAGAAAATCGTTAAAGCCGTTTTTGAGAAAAACGTGGAAAACCTGGTTTTTCAGTAATTATCCGCCATTTTTTCCGCCATCTTGAATTGAATTTTATTGAATTTCTTATTGTCGGATTCTCATGGTATAAGGACCTTAAGTTTAAAATTTCAAGTCAATCGGTTGATTAGTAATCGAGTTATCGTGTTCACAGACATACACACATACACACATACACACACACACACACACACACACACACACACACACACACACACACACACACACACACACACACACACACACACACATACAGACCAATACCCAAAAACCACTTCTTGGACTAAGGGGACCTTGAAACGTATAGAAATTTAGAAATTGGGGTACCTTAATTTTTTTCGGAAATCAATACTTTCCTTACCTATGGTAGTAGGGCAAGGAAAGTAAAAATTACGAGTTGTTCCTGTCTATGAAGAATCTTCGCTGCTAAGGCTACAAGGAAAATCATGACTTTCTCTAGAGTCTTCATGTTGCATTACATCTTACATGTGAACTACACAATATTACGCACCTGCCAGATTCTATTATTATTCGACAAAACGAATATTTCCTCAAAGAGAAGCAACTTTTCTTTGGCGCGTCGAAAGCCGGAAAATGGGATGACATTTCCTTCTATTCAGTTTTCCATTTTGGAGGCGCCGTGAAGCGCCGTGAAGCTCTGAAGCACGCCAATCCTAGAACTAAGCCCGCGACAAAGTATGGAGATTCTATTCTGTTGGTCCAAGTCGCGCGCTTTACCTTTGATGCGTTACCATTGAGAGTCATTCGACTATGCTGCCATCTTTTCAATGCAACGCTCTTCCACATGAAAGCCGTCATCTCAATAGATTCTGATCGTTCGCAATCTCTCTCGCACTGTCTCTCTCACTCTCTCCCTCTCTCTGTCACATTTATCTTCCTATTTCTAGAGATTTTTCACTCTCACCTCTGTACCATTCATTTTTCCTGCTAGTCTCACTTCAAATCTCAATATTTATTCCCTAATTTTATCTCTCTCTCTTTTATTCTCTATTCTCTACAGTATCTCTAGTTACCGGTCGTGTGTTGAAGGGAAGGTAAAATTCTTTGAATAATCAGCAATAGGTCTACTATTATTTAATGTGAATCAGTGTATAAGCCAGTATTCAGAGTGAGTCATATGTATGGGAACCCTTCAATAAGCTGAAGACTAGATATAATACTATAACTTTCAGGATGAGTTATTGGTCGAATACTCCACCTTTTGATGTTCAATTCAATTTCAACCCCTCATAAGGGGGTGACTTAGGGGTTGTAACTCGATTATTTCAAATTTAAACACACATTGTGTGGTACATCATTTAAAAGGCATTTTTGAACCAAGAAAAATGGCATCAATAAAAATGTTCTATGATATCTGAATCCAAAATGGCGGCAGATTGAAGTTTTAGTTTTAAAAGAAATGAGGGGTTGTAACTCAAATATTTCAAATATAAACAACCATTGTGTGGTACATCATTCTAAAAGCCTTTTCAAAACAAGAAATATAATTTATAGGATTTTGGAAGAAAAATAGCACAAGGAATACCTTATTATTGTATCTTTCAATGTCATTACATTAGTGTCATTTCCATTGTAAATGAATAAATAGATAAATAGAAATGTCTTATGACACTTGTATCCAAAATGGCGGCTGATTGGAGTTTCAAGTAAAAACTAAAACTTGAATCAGCCGACATTTTGGATATAAGTATCATAGAATTTTTTTATTGATGTCATTTTTATTTTTTGAGAAGGCATTTAAAATGATTCACCAGACAATGGGTGTTCACATTCAAAATATTCGAGTTAAAACCCCTAAGTCACCCCCTTATGAAGGGTTGAAATTCAGTTGTACATCAAAAGGTGGATTACTCGACCAATAACTTATCCTTACAGTATTATATCTACAACAGTATCCAACTTATTGAAGGGTTCCCATACATATGACTCACTCTGTATATTGTAACATACATGAATAAAAAAACTCTTATCTCTGCAAGAAAAGATACAATCATTATTACGATATTGTAGGGTTAGGTGTAAGAGAGGGCCAGCTGCGCCCTAACTTCGTCCTCCCATTATAATGATATAATAAAGGCAGCAATTCTTCCTCTCTTTGTTCATTTTTCTACCTCTCTCTTTTTATCTATCTTTATTCGTTATTCTCATCTCTTTATCACTTATTTTCTTCTGTAACTATACATTACTCTCACGCTCTCACTCTATCTCTATTTTTGGTAGAGGGTTACTATTGTGGATATTCTTTCCAGAGAATAGACAAAATTGATGTTATGCTCAAAGTCTTGCCAATTTATGTAGTTACAAAACAATATTATCTTTCAAATTCGAAATTACGTTTACCTTTTAACATCATATTTGGTAGTTCCATTATTATTCAGATCATTAAAAAAATTTTTTCGTAGGTTAATATATATAGGTGTGTGAGCCAGTATATTAATATATTGCATTCTACATGAATTAAGGACTCAATCAATCAATCTTCTACAAAAAAAAATATATTACACAAAATTATATCACAAAGATATATAATAGGTAAGGACCTGGAAAAATGCTAGCGAGCTGAAATCAACATATTGACCTGACCGTTCTGTAGGTACCCTAGGGGTCATGTGACCACTCTTTCATTCAAATAACACAGCTTTTCAGGTGCGTACAGATTTATTCCATTAGAACATCATGACAAATTTCGTGGAATTCTAACAATATAGATTCGACAATACCAAATTAGAATGACCTGACAATACACATAATTGAAACCCCGCTTTTTGTGTGTGATCAATGGAGTTACAATGGAACTGATTACTCCTCATAATAACCCAAAATTAATGATGACCTAGTAGTGGTTGAAGGCTCGATTCGTAATCTAGCTAGGATTGTTCGCTCACCTACTTTTGTGTCGGCTAACATTAATCGGCTGACATTGTGTGCGTTAATTAATATTTAGATCGATGTTCCCCCGGACGGGACGGGACGGGACCGGGACGGTAACTGGACGGGGGCTTCGATTATAATTTCAATTGCAGGTCAACTCAATTACCGTTGCAATAATCGGCTCCAGGGACAGTGATTGCAATGCACGGCGTGTACTCACTGCAAAATTCGCAGAAAGGCGTGATTGTATCGACAAATCTAATTAAACAGAGTATTTACATCATTTTATAGTTTAATTAGTTCTGTAATTCATTATAGCACTCTCAGTGCTAGTATTGGCTAATTTAATGCGTGCAAATACAAATAGTGAATGTGTAGTAATAATTTTCGAGACTCATTGGAACCCTGTTTGAATCATTTATCATGTTGATCTACCCCTAGTGAGTTAGATGCTGAGGTGATTGATTTTCCATGTTTATGTTCTCATTTCAATTTGATTCTATACTTTGTAAGGTGATTCCATCTATGATTCCTATCAATAAATCTCCCAAATTGAGAGATATAGACAATGGAAGATCAGAGACATTGGAAACGGTTATTTGTAGTTTGATGAATTTTTTCCTATAGATAGGTAGGTATAATAAGATACATCTTATTATTGGATTACTAGGTAGACAATTTCACCAAATTTAATAACAGTTTCCAATGTCCCTGATCTTTCATTGTATATATCTCTCAATTTGGGAGATTTCTTGATAGAAATCATATATGGAATAACCTTACAAAGTATAGCATCAAATTTTAAAGCTCATCAATTCAATATTGATTTGATACAATGGAAGTGCGACAGCTTCGTATAACCGAAAATTTAATTTATAGCGATCTTTCCCTTTTACAAAGATATTGTAAGTGATGAATATGATTTGTTATCAATATACTACTACTGTATTGGACAAGATCAGAATTTCTCCAATCCAAGTTGATCTGAAATGGATATTTCATTCTTAGAATATTTTTTCACGTTGACTTACAGTTTGTGAACAATTTAGAATTCATGAACCACCTAAGTAATTCATCTCAATTATAAAAATATATCATTCAGTCATGAGAAATAAACATGAAGAGAAGCGTTTCATTCGCTTGACGAGTAAAATATAATTGATCGTTGTTAATAAGCATTTACAATAATAGATATCATTTCAGATATAGAATGATGTCTAGTCATAGCTCTATCACCATCTTTTTAGAGGTCTGTTGACCTTCTATCATAAGGTAAATTCCATGACAGCTTTTGGAATTCCAGTATCTGGCATTTGTTCAACATGATTCATTCATTAGTTCATCAATAACATACACACATAATCAGAGAATAATTGGGAATATAAAAACTATGGATATTAGAATACTTTATTATCTAATAAATAAATGTTTCATTGTAGTAGCAAAAGAGAACATCGAAATGCATTACAACGTCAAATGGCAACAAAAGTAGGCACATAAAAGATGAGTAGAACCATCAGGTACTATAAGTCACAATAATTGTACATAGATATATAAATATAAATGAAACTCGGCAACCTATAACATCTACGGTCCCATCATTATCTCTGACTTCATAACATGCTTCTCAGTACAAATAATTTGAACACAAATTATCAGCTATGTGCATTTCTTACTCTGAGAATATGCCATGGTGATAAACATGATATGAAACACTGCAAATATCCTCTAGGCAGCGAAAACAAATGCAGAGATCGCAACTGGGAGGTGGGAGAGAGAGCGTTGAATTGAATTGACGGTTATGAATAGCAAGATATGCAGGTTGGAAAGAAACAGGGAATGAGAGAGAAGGGCCTATGTTTTGCTTTATCTGGTCCTCTTGGATGCATCACTATGTTTGTGAAAAAATATGTATATGATATATATGTATATATACATATATGATTCAGTTTTTGTGAGAATATTCAGAGTCGCTGCGCCTAACCCGGTTGTTCTTGTCTATAAAAAGAGAATACACGAAAGTGGCAGCAGAAACTTATTATATGCACTCTGGAAGAGGTCGAGTGGTGCGAATGGAGGGGAAATAGTGGGGGTTGAAGAGGAAAGGGTGGTGGTTGAAGGAGGGACAAGTAGGGGTAAAAGAGGTGAAGAGTAAGGGTTGAAGAGGGGAAGAGTGAAGGTGGAAGATGGGAAGAGTGGTGGTAGAAGAGCGATTTAGTGGTGGTAGAAGAGGAGAGGAGTAGGGGCAGAAGAGGGGTAGAGTGGGGTATAAGAGGGCAAGAGTGGGGGTTGAAGAGAAAAGAGTGGTGTTTGAATGAGGAAGAAGTATGGGTTAAAGGAGTGAAGAGTAAGGTTTGAAGGGGGGAAGAGTGGGGGTTGAAGAGGGGAAGAGTGGGGGTAGAAGAGGGTAAGAGTGGGGGTAGACGAGGACAAGAGTGGGGGTAGAAGAGGGGTTGAGTGGAGTAGAAGAGGGGAAGAGTGTTGAAGGAAGAGGGAAGGGTGGGGGTTGAAGGAGGGAAAAGTAATGGAAGAGTAGTAGTAAAAGGAGTGAAGATTAAGGGCTGGAGAGGGAATCAGTGGGGGTAGAAGAGAGGAAGAGTAGGGATTGAAGGAGAGAAGAGTAGGGGTTGAAGAGGGAGGAGTGAGGGTGGAAAGGGTTGGCGGTGAGTGCCATGCTTCCTGCAAAATTGAGTGACTGCCTGCCTGTGCTCGCAGGTCGAGGGCTGAAGCTTGAAGGTCGTGAAAACGCGAGACGCGAGAGAGGAATAAGAACAGCTGTGAATCGATAGCAACACTACACACTGGTTGGGCATGGTATGGAGGAGAAGAAACTCCTGGGGCCTATTACATGAGGAAATCTTATAATATTAATACAAACCTATATTAATATAATATGAGTTGTCAGTTGGTTATTAGAATAGAGAATTTCTAAAACATTAGGTTGAATTTTTTTATGAAACAGTGTCCTGCGGATGAGAATCAATGCGTTCTATGGGTAAATTCCAAGACTTCCATCAGGAGGTAATTTGCATAGCTGGAATAATTTGAATGGGAAGGATTTGAGGTCAATTGTATCGAAGAAATGTGGGTGAATCCTGTGAGGGAGGAACTTCTTATGAGAGAAAGCTCCGATTATCTTGAACAGGAGAAATAATTCTAGATCTTGTTATCGGTCATTTTTGATACGGGAAATTTCCCGAAATTTTGAAAAGGGAAAATTTCAAGTCGTGATAAGAATTAATGGAGATATTGATGATTTTTATGAAAGAAACCTCCAATTATCTTGAATAGGAGAAATTCCAGATCTCCTTCAATGGAGAAAAGCTCAAATCATCTTCAATTGAAGACAATGCAGATTAATCTGAACAAAAAATATTCAGGAATGTTGAAAAGGAGACATTCAAGATATTCTGACCAAGCAATGTTGTGAGAGAAGATAGATACAACCTCATATATTAGTAATTTCCTATTCTTATACCCGCGGACTACTAATATCATCAGTTTTCATGCAATAGGGCTCAGATGTATGGTACAACATTTATGAAAAACTAAGATTCCTTCAATAAAAAATTCTCATCAAACCACAACATAGAGAAAAACAGCATAAGAAGATGGGATATATCTCATAGTATGAGCAGGAGGTGAGAACACAGTTTCCTGTGTTTCCTTTTTTCTGTGGTATGAGGCATCAGTCAAGGCCACTCCAGATGAACATCAGTGATCGGCGTGAAATTTGGAACATAAGCGAGAAAAACAGCATAAGAAGATGGGAGATATCCCATAGTATGAGCAGGAGGTGGAAACACAGTTTTATTCCTTTTTTCTGTGGTATGAGGCATCAGTCAAGGCCATTCCAGATGAACATCAGTGATCGGCGTGAAATTTGGAACATAAGCAAACTATACTATGCAATATCTTCTTACGCTATCTTTTTCTATGTCCAATGAGAAACATAAATACCGGAGAATTGATTGATTCTTGACATATGTCAACTGTATGTAGTGTGGACCTTTTTATTTATTTTTCTTTATTAAATTAACTATCCTATCATCCCACCTCACCTTTTTTCCTAATCCTTTATTTTCCCTCTCAAGGATTGAAAGCCTTCCTAGTACATGGGTAACCATAGTTGGAAGAGCTTCAATCCCACCCCTTTACACCAAATTCTGAATTAGCATCTTGTACGGACATCTTTGTTTTTTTTTTGTACTAATTTTGCTAGTTGTTTGTTCTTGTTGTAATTTAATATTACTTGTATTTTATGTATGTGTGTAAAGGAAAATAAATTGAAATTGAAATTGAAAAATTGAAAAAATAATCAGCTAAAATTTCTCTTGTTGGAGATAACCAACCCAAATAAAAAGGTAATCTTATCATATCAATCACAAGAAGGCTCTCTTCATTCTCTATTTTTATATTTTTCTTCTTATCTCATCATTTACTAGCCAAACAAACGTACGTGTTTCAATAAAAAAACAATCTAATCACCCGATAACCCGTTGTGTTTATAGGACGGGCGGGCCAATTATCCGAATAGAAAACACTAATGGCCTTCCTCCATTCCGTTATCAACAACGGAAGTGACTGCCGAATTGCCCGAACAAAAAGTGGACTGATTGACAGTTGGCCGATTGCAAGGAAGCGATCTGCCAATAAAATCGGGACTTATCTACTCTTTCTTCCTCACTCTCTCACAAGTCTCCTCTATTTTCACATTTTTCTTCTTATTTTCATCGTTTTCTTCTCATTTCTCGCGCAGGAAGACGGGGGTGTTGGCTACTCAGAAAGACAGCACCGGAATAAAACATTTGGAAATAACTACGTTACTCCAGTTTCGAAAGTGGGTGAAACAGAGAGAGGCTTATGGGTTGGATAGAGGGCGACAGAGAGGGGATTGGAGAAAGATTGAGAGGAGGAGAGAGTGAGAGAGGGACCTTGAGAATTGGCGTGCTTGCAAGCCACCAGGATCCGCCCTGCTGAAACTGTAGTCCGTGCTTTAAATTATTAACACGAGTAATAAGTGTGCTACGATAGCTCACTGACCTTCTTTTTCCTTCTCCTCTTCTTCTCCTCTTTCTTCTTCCTCATCTTTTCCTTCTTCTCCTTCTTCTAGTTTACTTCCTCCTCCATTCATCACCATCTAGTGCCTTTCCGACATCCAGGTTTTCCTGTCTTCCATCCACCCTAAAACTTTCGTTTCATTCCTGTATAAAAGTTTATCCGCCTAGTATCTATTACCCAGCTTAACTACTTGAGCCGTATCCTTTGAATAAATGATTAATTATTTAGGATCAGTTTGAACTGGAATGCTCAGTTTGAACTGGATTTCAAGACGAAAATGAAAATGAACTTTATTCTGCCTTTGAGTAATACTGTACAACATTTAAAACACTAATAGTTTCAGAATTATACTAGCAGCAATTTTTTCTAGACACTGCCAGTTTACATTCATTCTATATATAAATTTCATAATATAAAGGTAAGAGCTGCTAAATAAAATAAATAACAATTAGACGAGTAAAGAATTTGTTTGTGGTTTCCATGCCTATAGTCAGATTCACGTTGTAAAGTCAGCGTCTGATTAACATGGGTTTTTGTTACCGATACGGAACTCAGGTTAGTAGAGTATTTAAGTAATTCTATGTAGTTCTTCATTAAGCTTGAGAAATTTCATATAAATATTGAAATGTCTTCATGAGCAACAATCAAAATCCTCAATTATTTAACTCCAATACCCAACACTTCGAGATTCAAGAATATTGAAGTAATATATTATATTATTATTGAATGAAACTCCAAATTAAATGCTCTAAATCACCCCAAAGACTTCTGCTTCTGCAAATATTGACAGTGATTTTATTTGGATTTTCGTTCAATTATGATTATTAGTTCATCATCTGGATGAATGCAATATCTCAGAAAATTCCATCAATATTGAAGCTAATCTGCTTTGATCAAATAATTAAATTACTATGCAAAAACTCTATACTCTCCGAGTGATTTTGAAATTAATATTGTGGTAGTTAGATATACATACTGAATGGGGAAACATTCGATAACAAACAAAGTTCAAAGAAAATGAAATTTAAATTTCAAAAACAAAGGTAGACTTCTGAATATTCTGGTGGCGCTAGAAATAATCAGAGAAACAAAAGATAATTCACTGTTAGGTTCAAACGATTAAATTATTTCAAACCAATACAACAACACCAATCTAATTTTATCATGAATTTGATACTCATTTGATACAGAAATTTCATATAATATTGTTTTCCCGTGTTTTCGTATAGTTCTTCTATTGATTTAGTATATTTATTTTGTAATTTGTAACTATCAATTAAAGTTGCTGTTGCTGTGTTGGCTTTTTGAATCGCCATTTTCTAACGTTCGTATGAACCGCTAATTGGGGAAGAGCTTGTCTAGGCCAATGGTAGACGTTCACCTTGATAGGTCACGGCTTCCTCCAATAGCAGTGCTCGGCCGTTAGTATGAATATTGCTACTCCTCACTCAAGTTTCAGTTGATCTGAGATTGTTAATGGCACATCAATTGAAACCCGTATCTCAATTTTCAATAAATGTGTGGTTGGACAATATAATATAGTCTTTCTTAGCTGCTCATTACCTAAGTTCAAGTTCACCAGAGATTGATAATGGTGTGACAAAAGGAACCGGTATCTCAATTTTCAAAAACTTTGGTTTGACAGTATCTAGTGTTTATCAGCTGCTCTTTATTTTAGTTCAAGTTCTCCAGAGATTGATAATAGTGTAACAACTGGAACCAGTATCCCGACTTTCAATAAATCTGTAGCTGGACAATATTAAGTCTTATCACCCAGAATTTCCCATATTATCTTGGAAGCTAAACTTGAGTTCAAGAACCTCACATTCCAACAAATACAAAATTATTATAAATTGAAGAGCAGTGTCACTTTGGTTTGAAAACGTGCGACAGAAGTAGTTCTCAGTACTAGACTTCTATAGCTCTTTTTGTCACGTGACCCAGTTTGCTTCCTTTAAGCCACGAGAAAACCAACATGTTAAGCCAATCCAATAGTGACGCTTGTCAATACACTGTGTCTCAAATCCCCAGCAAACAATCTAGTTACTAGATCTGCGAACGTGGGAGGTATATAATATATATGCAGTATGTATAGAGAAAATATATGTTTATATATAAATGTATATGTATAGAGAGAAAGTATATGTTTTTAACGTCACACTAGCAGATCTGTTGACAAGTGTTCAGAGGGTTGGAGAAGAGATGTTGAAAATATTTTATAAACTGGAACGAGAGTGGATCTCCATGATGAGTTTACATACTGCACAACCGTTATGATATATATATCCTCATCCTGGAGGCTTCCAATTTCCAATATGGCGGAAATCGATTATATGCGTTCAAATCGAATGGAGTCGTCGACAGAAGTGGAGTTCACTCTAAACTGTCATTATATTCCCTATAATACACATGCTTCTCATTCAGAAAATGAAGAACATTTTAAGAGAATCTCAGTGTAGTCAGATTCATTTTTAGTCTGTCATCATTTTTACTTTCCTTGCCCTATTACCATAAGTAAGTAAAGTATTGCTTGCCGAAAAAAAATTAAGGTACCCCAATTTCTATATTTCTATACGTTTCAAGGTCCCCTGAGTCCAAAAAAGTGGTTTTTGGGTATTGGTCTGTGTGTGTGTGTGTGTGTGTGTGTGTGTGTGTGTGTGTGGTGTGTGTGTGTGTGTGTGTGTGTGTGTGTGTGTGTGTGTGTGTGGTGTGTGTGTGTGTGTGTGTGGTGTGTGTGTGTGTGTGGTGTGTGTGTGTGTGTGTGTGTGTGTGGTGTGGTGTGTGTGTGTTGTGTGTGTGTGTGTGTGTGTGTGTGGTGTGTGTGTGTGTGTGTGTGTGTGTGTGTGTGTGTGTGTGTGTGTGTGTGTGTGTGTGTGTGTGTGTGTGAGTGTACACGATATCTCATCTCCAAATTAACGGAATGACTTGAAATTTGGAACTTAAAGTCCTTACACTATAAGGATCCGACACGAACCATTTCGATCGAATGCAATTCAAGATGGCGGCGAAAATGTTCTCGAAAACGGCTCCAACGATTTTGATCAAATTCATACCTAAGAAAGTCATTGATGAGCTCTATCAACTGCCACGAGTCCCATATCTGTAAAATTTTCAGGAGCACCGCCTCATCTATGCAAAGTTTGATTTTAGATTCTCAATTATCAGGCTTCAGATACAGTTTAAACAAAAATTTTCAAAAGGAAAAGATTAAGCATAGAAATCTCTACAATTAATGTTTTGTAACATTTCCACCAAAAATTGAAATAAGCTCGAAATTCGAGAAAATAAGATAATTCAATTGCAAACTATTGGCAACTGTTGATTCTATTAAATCATTCACTATGAAGAGATAGCAGACTTCTTGTGTCTGCAGCGCTATTGTACTGTCACCAGCTGGCTCAAATCTTAGAATAGTAGACTTGAGATGCGCGTGAACACTAGCGTCAGTTTTGATCAATTTTCATAACGGCAAGGAAAGTTTTGTGAGTGCGCCACACCAGATTTTTTTATAAGATAACATTATTCAACTAATTTTGACAGTTCATAGTGAATGTCACAGTAGCATGATTTTACTATTAATCTGTCAGCATTCCTCATCTTATAACACCAATGCTTCCTATTCAATTAATGCTGACAGTTTTAAGTGAATCTTACCATAGTGTTTGTATGTGGCTTACCAATTTTCTAATAAATCGAAATTCATCTATTTGTTCTTTACCTTGGGTTAGGTCCATGTTATAATAGCAGTGGAGAAAAATAGGAAAACAACGTTGCCGATTCTATGCCTTGTCACTGTCTTCCAGAGAGGATAGCTGGTACCGGTAAATCTGATGTAATATTAAATTAACTGTGCAGTTTTGTTTAGGATAATCAATAAATTATTCTCTTACTTTATGTGTAGTTGAGAAGTTTATATTGTGATAATTATTCATATTAGATAAAAAGACTAAGAAATTGTCAAAAACCACAGATTTTTTGTGATGTGAAGCTGTGGTTTTTGACAATTTCTTAGTCTTTTTATTTAACAATAAATTATCCTATACCATTGAACGAGCAACTTCTCTTTATATTTAGATGTTTAGATGTTTTGATGCTTAGATGTTTATATGTTTGTATTTCACCGGATCTCGAGAACGGCTCTAATGATTCTCACGAAATTGAGAACAAAGTAGGTTTATATTATAAAGATTCGATTGCACTAGATCTCATCCCTGAGAAAACTCACTGAAGGACATTAAAAGGATAATTATTATTTATCCTTGGAAAAACATCTGATAATAATTATTTCGTCGTCTAATGGTGATGGAAGTGAGTGAGCGAGTTCATGTGTGTGGGACTGTGTCAAAATTATGTCTCAGCTGTTGAACTTTTGTAATCATTCAATCAGGTACTTAGTGCCGGTTGCAAAAAAGCCGGGTTATTTTCAATCCTGATTAATCCCAGTAGATCCATCTTTTTGAAATGGTCTTCTCTGATTTGGTTCACGTGAAGTTAATCATGATTAAAATTTAACTTGCTTTTGTGAAACTGAGCCTTTGTGAGGGAAATTTTTGCATTCCTCTGGGAATTAATCTCTATTTACTGTTATTAGATGGAACATTTCTGTATGAATGTTATTACAATTTCTTCTTTCGTAATAAATTTTTTATGCTTTTGTACTCCAGAGAGAAGCTCGGTCCCGATATTACTTTATTAATGGAGGAAATAAATTTTTCAATTATCCAATAATAAATTCTCAAATTGAGATAAAATATTCTATAAATTAAGATAATAAGTTTACTGTTAATCAATTATATTTCTAAATTATTGAGACCCGATTTGGTAACGTTGTGGAGCTAGAAAAGAATAGCTACAAATATCTCATTTATTCATTATCTTTATCATTTATCTACTATTTACCTTGGGATATAGTGAGGTCCACGTTATAATGACAGTGGAAAAAGATAGGAGAACAGCTTTGTTGATTCTCTGTCTTGTCACTGCCTTCCAAAGAGGATAGCTGATGCTGATTCTAAGAGGATAGCTGATAGTGGTATATCTGATGTAATATTAACTGTTTATTCTTGTTAAAAATAATCAATTATATGTTATTAGTATAAAATTTTTTTCAATTGCTGAATATTGCAATTAAAAGGTACACATTTATTTCTCTTAAAATAGTTAAGATTACAATCAATTTCGACTTAATTTAAGAGATAACTCTCCATACTTTAACTGAAGCTAACAAGAAGCATTCTGATTAAAAATGATAAATTCTCAAATAAAGATAAATATACCAAATAAATTAAGATAAAACTGTTAATCAATTATATTTCTAAATTATTGAGACCCGATTTGGTAACGTTGTGGAGCTAGAAAAGAATAGCTACAAATATCTCATTTATTCATTATCTTTATCATTTATCTACTATTTACCTTGGGATATAGTGAGGTCCACGTTATAATGACAGTGGAAAAAGATAGGAGAACAGCTTTGTCGATTCTCTGTCTTGTCTCTGCCTTCCAAAGAGGATAGCTGATGCTGATTCTAAGAGGATAGCTGATAGCTGATAGTAGTATATCTGATGTAATATTAACTGTTTATTCTTGTTAAAAATAATCAATTATATGTTATTAGTATAAAATTTTTTTCAATTGCTGAATATTGCAATTAAAAGGTACACATTTATTTCTCTTAAAATAGTTAAGATTACAATCAATTTCGACTTAATTTAAGAGATAACTCTCCATACTTTAACTGAAGCTAACAAGAAGCATTCTGATTAAAAATGATAAATTCTCAAATAAAGATAAATATACCAAATAAATTAAGATAAAACTGTGAATGAACCATATTTCTAAACTGTTGAGACCCGATCCGGCAACGTTGCAGAGCTAGAAGAGGATAGCGCAATATTTCCTTTGTGGGATGATAGACAAGGATGGCAACACCAATGTTGATCAAATACTGCCATTACAACGTGGACCACACTATAGACGCGATATTACACCACAGTTTTTCTATAAATATTGACTCGTCGGATAGGTTTGCAAACTTCTGCAACAGAAAAAAACGACGGTGTGGTCTACATATTTGTACAAAATGCAAATTGAACAATGTGTTGCAAATTGGATTGGAAAAAAACGTTTGTATATTCTCGTGCAAATGGTCAGGACGGTCAATAGTGTGGTCGAACAAATCGCGGATCACCAGTCGAGCTCTAATAATAGTGGCTGGAATATTGGAAATATTGAGTTTGAATTCTAGCTCTCACTGTATATTCTCATTTTAATCTAGTCGCCTACGTGAATTGTATAAGTCTAATAATTGATTCTTGAAATCCATATAACAGAATGAAATGAGAACGTATTTATTCAATACTATTTGTTTTGGAAAACCAATCTATCCAATATACAGTGGAATTGACTGGAGCCTGTTCCATGGTTAGAATTTTTCGTGTTTCTGGGAGTGCAGAGAGCACGAAGGCTCATCTAATCAGAAGCAATATCAAATCAGACAGAGGAGATACTCCTTCGATGATAAGAACCGAAACACACAAGGTGTTTTTTTTTCAGTCAAGTTAGGACAGGAACCTCTCCGACTGGCTGATTCTCGATACGCCAATCTATTCAGTCAATAGTCAAAACAGTTGATATTGTGGTTTCGGTTGTTACACCATTGTCAATCTCTGATAAACTGGATAACTATCAATAAATCTGTGGTTTTTGACAATTTCTTAACCCTTTTTTTATAATTGATTTTTGAAGCGTGATTGACTAAGAACGTTTCAAACAATCGTTTCTATAACGATCTAGAACATCTTATGATACAAGATAGAGCTTTCTACACAATAGACGTATACGATAATATTTCACGTAGCTATTTTCGTGAAAATCACACCAGAAATCACAATCAAATCTGTGTGATTTCTCTGAAACTCGCTATGTGCGGCTACACTTGTGACTCTGTAGCATGTCTAGATTGTATATAGATAGATCCTGTATGAAGGTGCGTACATACTTATGCGCCACGAACACGCGCATTACACTTTTCATCAGCTGATGCTAATCCTATTAAATCAGTAGGGATAGGGTATTATATAAACAGTAAGATAAAGATATAATGAGTATCAGCTGTTTCCAATAGCATCATCTGTTGGAAAGTGAAATGCGCGTGTTCGTGGCGCATAAGTCTGTATGTACCTCCACAGGAACTCATAAGATACAGAAACCATTCTACAGATTTTAGTGGAACCAGGATTTCCAGCAGGATATATTATTCCAGTCTCGTCTTAACAGGTAAGGTCTTCTATTCTACGTCCTTCATTCATTTGACCGGGTGCGATAAAGCGGGCCATTCACTATCCGATTTTTTGTCCAACTCGAGGTATAACATTCAATGTTGGATTCGACGTCGGATCGTGAATGTGTTTCTTCATGTTGGATGACTAGCCGGACGAGTTGGATAAAATGGTGGCCCAACAAATCCGACATCCCAAGGTCAGTTGTGTAGTCGAAGTTGAGTTTGAACATGAGTGGGGATGTTGGACTGAGTCGAGTCGTGTACAACGAGTCGGAGCGTGAGAGGTGAAATATCTGACTGGTAATCTTACTACTAGTACAATATAGTTGGACTAGAAATCGGATAGTGGATGGTCCGTCTAGGTAGCAACATACCATGATTGCAGTATGGAAATCATCAGTTAAAAACAGTAGAAGTTAGCAGAAAACAGTAGAGGTGAAATTAAAGAGCTCCCACTCAATTTCAAATTATTCAGTGTACAGTAATAATTGAACTTTTGTATAAATGTACTGGAACTATCAGTACTAAGTAAAGGTACTCATGAATACCTTCTATTACTAGTTACAGTTACTGTACAAAATATACAGTTACAGACTGTAGTATCAGTTAGCCTCATGTAAGAAAGTATAAGCTTTTGCTTTCCCATGGTTAGCCTACTAAGATTATTTTTTTGTTTAATTTAAAATCACAAATCACATTAAAATATGATTGAGAGAAGACAACACGCATAGCCCAAAACTGTCTTCTCCCAAATTTTTACAAATAGAAGTTTCAAAAAAGAATGAGGTTAGATTTCACTTTTCACTTCAAAAAGTCCAATTTACATTTCAAAACTAATGACTAAACTGAAAATTTTAAATTTTGATATTTTAAAACTAATTAACAACAAAAATATTCCACTCAAGTCTCTACAAATTGGAAATTTTTGAGTAACTATACAAAATTTTGAGCCATAAAAGAAACACAACTTCACTATTAGCAGGAAGAAGAGACAGTCATACACAAAAGACGAGTAAAATAAACTCTACCATTAGCTGAGCAATGCTAATCGAAGAGAATCCATGATGAAAGTAAGGAATATTGAATTTGATTCACATTCTAATGCTCATTTAAGACTTCACATAACACTTAAATTTAGGGTTCCATACAATTAATATGCTAGTCACAAATTGAGACGCAACGCGACGTAGCATGACGTGATGTCAGCCTGTCAGATGTAATTATATCATTTAACTAGCCGTCAGGCTCTCTTCGCTCGCCATATCCGTCTAGCCAGGGGGCTCTGCCCCCTGGACCCCCGACTGGATCGTCCAAGAATAAGATCAGCAGGCTCGCTTCGCTCGCCTGCATTTTTCATTTGAGCATTTGTATCATATGTTAGAACAATCCAGTCGGGGGTCCAGACTAAACGGATATGGCGAGCGAAGCGAGCCTGACTGCTAGTAATATAATATTCCCAGGATTAAAGTAGCCGTTCCCAATCAATTTTTCCGCGATAAATGCATTCAAATCTTCAACTTGGTGCCAACCTAACAAAGTCAACTCAACTTAATGCCAACCTGACAAAATTATTAATTTAGTTGCCAGTTAACAACTGTTTCGAAGAGGTACTCTATCTAGATTATAGTTCTATAGTAACATATGATATGGAAATTTCAATTATAATTAAGAGATTGGGAGAAGAAGAATATACATGATAAAAGACGAACTTTAAACCCTTAAAAACAACCCTTAGAGTTAAAATATTGCCAAAAGATTTCTTAGCGCGCCTCTAAAGGGCCAACTGAACATACCTACAAAATTTGAACGTTTTTGGTCCGGTAGATTTTTAGTTATGCGAGTGAGTGAGTGAGTCAGTCAGTCAGTGAGTGAGTGCCATTTCGCTTTTATATATATAGATATAATGAACACTGGGATGTTGTCTGGTAATATCACACATTTATTGAAAAATAACATACACGTTTCAACACCAATGGTGTCATCTTCAGTAATAAATTATGTAATTTTGCAATAAATTTCTAGACAACTTCTCAGTGTTTCATCATGGATGAATATCATTATACATCTGACTAACAACAATATCTGAACTCATTTATTATAATGTTTACATTTAGACGAAGCTAGCACGTGTTACAGTAACTGTGGGACGTGTGATCATTATTTATAATACATTATTATAATGATATAATGACATTAACTGATCAACTACGACAATAAAAAATAGTAACTGTATCTACTAGCAGACTCACATCACGTGATTCCACGTCCCTTCGCGTCTCAATTTGCGACAAGCTTCGATTGACTTTAGTCCAAGAGATAATATATCACATTTTACATGGTTCTCTCTCGAAGACAGAAAGGCCCGATCATAGAATAGATACAGAATGGAAAGTATCAATCAAGCACAATGCTTTTTACATGCCACAAATACTTGAGTGCACTACGACTCGTCACGTGACTGCGCCATCTTCTTAGGAACTAAAGTCCTGGTCTTTTGATTTACTCGCGGCAGTGAATGAGACCGATTGACCCGGATCAGTAAAGTGATCCGAACCTCCCATCTATAATATTACAGTGCTGAACTTTCTTCCAAGATGGTGGATTTTTGTGACAGGGTAGTAGCTGAGTTTCCATTCTGTATGTATTCTGTGGCTCGATGCTCATTCCTTCACTAATCACTCCTTCTACCATTCCCACTTCTAGTTTCAGAACTGTCACTAATAGCATAGAGAAACAATAGCGCAAGTAGATATCCCATGGTATAGGGCGTTTATGTCGCAACTTTCACTGATATCTCAAGCCGATAGTCCACGTAGTTTTTCCCGTGAAGCTGTCTGACAGATTGAAGTGAAGCAGCACCAAAATGGACGACAAGCGAATTAATGGAAGGGTGGGCCAGCTTAGTAATTATTCAAATTCGAAGCATCTAATCAGGGCTGCGCCATCAATCACTCAGTTATAATTGACAGGCTGGTATCACTCTCATGTCCAGTGGGTGTACTCACTAATCATACGTGCAAAAATCGTTATCTCACGACACTGTTCCAATTACCAATCAGGCGTTGTTCCGGGATTAGAATGCTTGGAAAGTTATAACACAATCGTTATTTTTTTATTTATACATTTTACAAAGGAGCACTGATCGGGAGAGAAAACCAAGGATACTGCTTTTACTGTTTCTCTCCCGAAGTTAGATAACATTATAAAAGTCCGAAATAGGGTAATGATTTCACATTTCTAGAATTCAGTTCATTTTCCCTCAAAAACATCAAAAAATGTATTGTATTCGACTCATCTTAATCCACAATGAGTAGAGTCTTGAATTTCTCTATCAGTTACGATCGTAACTTGAATGCTATGTATTATGTTTCATCAAGTTTTGACATTGGAATGAGGGCTTGCAGATGATGATGACTGTTGACAATGAATCCCATGCGATTCGAAAGCATGCTCCAGTCAGTAAGTAGATATTTAATATTTTTCCACAATTAATGAAGTCTGCAAGTAGTCATTACAGTGTCAAAACTTGATGAGTAAAATCATAATTATTGCGGTATATTGTAGATGTAAGGTTTATCCGGTTATACCGTGAACATAAACAATCACAATTTACAAAATATAAACAATATATATATATATATTTACATATATAAAAATATGTAACATTTGAAATATAATGGGCCTCATTCTCAAACGAGAATAATTTAGGGGAATAACATTATGACGATTGACGGCAACATAATTATTTGAAACTACGATCAGACTACTGTATTTATGTGTATATATAATTGTTTTCAGAGTACTTTTTTCTTTGTGTTGTCACGGCATATTTCCCAATAAAAAAAGAAACAGCCCAAATCAAAAGAATTTTGAAAGTAGGCGCCAATCTCTGAGTTCATTATCTCCTATTTCCGATAACAGAGAGCGCTCCTTCCATACAGCTGATAGATTGATCAGCCAAAAACAAAAATATTCTACAGATGATGATAATATTTTTCAAATTATTAAAAAATTAAAGTAATTCGAAATAAAATAAAATATCAAATTCCATTCACCACCCATCCTATTTCCTTCCTTAATTTGGCAATTGAGTGTGACGTCACATCTCGGAAGTGGAATGAAGAAAAACATCTTATCGTTTGTCGGGTGTGTGTCGGATCGTGCCGTATGATGATGTGCTGAGAACTGAACGTGCTTCATATGTGAAGGAGAGATAACACATATATGTCGCTGTCGTATCGTGTCGACCGGTTTTATGAGGACTATATATATATATATATATATATATATATAATATATATATATATATATATATATTGGTGAGTTGATCAATAATATATATTGCCAAATTTTCCTGCATATTCCATCACCACCACATGTGTAACTTAGGCCTATTAATTGATTGAGTTATTGGAGCAATTACAAAATACAATGAACCTTTTAAAATATAAAAATATAGAGCTAATTTAAATTTATTCAATAAAGAATAGGCCAAAGTAGTAGTGGACATTTCTGAATTGGGATTTCAAGATTATAAACCCCAACAGTGTAAATAAAATTGTGATATTCGATGATTATTTATAATACATTATTGAAATGATACTATGACATTAACCGATCAACTACGACATTAAAAAATAGTAACTGTATCAACTAGCAGACTCACATCACGTGATTCCACGTCCCTTCGCGTCTCAATTTGCGACAACCCTTGATTGACTTTATTCCGAGAGATATCACATTTTACACGGTTCTCTCTCGAAGACAGAGAGGCTCGATCACAGAATACATACAGAATGGAAAGTATCAATCAAGCACAATGCTTTTTACATGCCACAAATACTTGAGTGCACTACGACACGTCACGTGACTGCGCCATCTTCTTAGAAACTAAAGTCCTGGTCTTTTGATTGACTTGCGGCAGTGAACGAGACCGATTGACCCGGATCAGTAAAGTGATCCGAACCTCCCATCTATACTATTACAATGCTGAACTTTCTTCGAAGATGGTGGATTTTTGTGACAGAGTAGTAGCTGAGTTTCCATTCTGTATGTATTCTGTGGCTCGATGCTCATTGCTTCACTAATCACTCCTTCTACCATTCCCACTTCTAGTTTCAGAACTGTCACTAATAGCATAAAGAAACAGTAGCGTAAGTAGATATCCCATGGTATAGGGCGTTTATGTCGCAACTTTCACTGTTATCTCAAGCCGATAGTCCACGTAGTTTTTCCCGTGAAGCTGTATGACGCTGGTAGTCTCTCATATTGTGCCGTTCATACACTCTCATCCCAACAAAACAGTAATAAAAGACAGTAATCGGCTTGAGATAACAGTAAAAGTTGCAACCTATATCAGCTGTACTAATAGTGAACTTGTGTTTCTTTTCTGGCTCAAAATTTTGCAAAATTACTCATAAATTTCGAATTTGTAGTGATTTGAGTATAATATTTTTGTTTTTAAATATCAAAATTCAAAATTTTCATTTTAGTCATTAGTTTTGAAGTGGAAATTGGACTTTTTGAAGTGAAAGTGAAATCTGAACCTTATTTTTTTTTGAAACTTTTATTTGTGAAAATTCGGGAGAAGACAGTTTTGGGCTATGCCTGTTGCTTTCTCCCAATCATATTATATTTATGATTTGTAATTGTCAATGAAATGAACGTTAAACGTTAAATATAATGCCCTGTACCATGAGATATCTACTTACGCTATTGTTTATCTATAATAGTCATAATATATTCTCATAATTAATCAATAATATATTTCCAGTGAATTCTCATGAAAGTTAATAGTTAACAAGAGAATGTGTGGGATGAATAGTGAGTTTCACAAAGATTCAAATAACAATTTCCAGATAATGGTTGCCTAGTTATGAAAATAATAATGTGAGAATGTAACTATTAGGTGAGAGTTAATTTACGTTGAGCTTACCCTGTATGACCGCCCACTTATCTGATCCTGGTTTAGTTAGGGTATCACATCATCAGTTATCAGCTACACTCTGTGCTAGTTACCAGTCAGATTCACTTACAACTGTCAGCATCTCTTATGTATGCAGTACTTACTATTCAGTCAAAGCTGGTACAATAGCCTATTTCTTCTTCTTCTTCTTCTTCTTCTTTTTTTTTCTCCTTCTTCTTCTTCTTCTTCTTCTTCTTCATCTTCTTCTTTTTCTTCATTCCAGGACGAATTATTTGGTACAATAGTTTAATCTTGCACTCTAGAGCAGCACCAAACTCTCTCGATAATAAACAAAAAGAAATAAATAATAAGGATTTTCGTTTAATAATATCATCTATATCAATAACATAACTGTTTTCAATTCAACCGAAGCTGTCTGACAGATTTAAGTGAAGCAGCACCAAAATGGACGACAAGCGAATTAATGGAAGGGTGGGCCAGCTTAGTAATTATTCAAATTCGAAGCAGCTAATCAGAGCTGCGCCATCAATCACTCAGTTATAATTGACAGGCTGGTATCACTCTCATGTCCAGTGGGTGTACTCGCTAATCATACGTGCAAAAATTGTTATCTCACGACACTGTTCCAATTACCAATCAGGCGTTGTTCCGGGATTAAAATGCTTGGAAAGTTATAAAACAATCGTTATTTTTTTATTTATAGATTTTACAAAGGAGCACTGATCAGGAGAGAAAAACCAAGGATACTCCTTGTACTATTTCTCTCCCAAATTTAGATAACATTTTGAAAAGTCCGAAATGAGGTTATGATTTCACATTTCTAGAATTCAGTCCATTTTCACTCAAAAACAACGAAAACTGTATTGTATTCGACTCATCTTAATCCACATTGAGTAGAATCTTGAATTTCTCTATCAGTTACGATTTGCTATGTATCATGTTTCATCAAGTTTTGACTTAGGAATGACGACTTGCAGATGTTGATGATTACTGTTTACAATGAATCCCATGCGATTTGGAAGCATGCTCCAGTCAGTAAGTAAATATTTCATATTCTTTCACAATTATAATTTTGACTCAAACATGAAGTGGCACACTATTCCCAGATGCTAGCAAAAAACTGAGGTACATAGCACATAGGTGTTACCAAATGAGAGAATTACTGCCTCTGAAAGCAAAACGAACAGTCTATTTCAGCTTGGTTGAATCTCAAATACGATATGGTATAACTGTCTATGGACATGCACCCAATTATATATTGAACCCAGTAAGTCAGCTAATCAACAGAATCAAAAGAATATTTTTCCAAGGAGAGGATACAAACACTTTAAAACTGCTCTCATTCAGAAACCTGTACAATTATATAATACTGCTGAAATACTATTTTGAAAATGCTTATCGACGTACCAATGAAAACAGATACAACACCAGACACACACAATATAGATCACCAGAATACTCCACTGAAAAAGGAAAAGCTGTACCAGAATATTTTGTACCATCCATTCTCAATAGTCTACCGAATCATCTACAACATCTAGACACTTACAGACAAGTGAAAATAGAAATTAAAAATTACTACTCCACAATTCAATAGATAAAAATATCACTCTTACATTATTACCATGAAATGAACACATCTACAAATTTGTATTTCCTAAAACATTTCCATCTATGAATTCAAATCTTGCAAAAATATCTCTGAGTATGTACAATGCCTCAATATAAGCTAAAATTAGCTTCATGGGGCAGCCACAAAAATATAAAAAGAAAATTTTAATAGATTCTCACTTCATGTATGATAGATATAAGATGATATATTTATAATGATTAATTCAATTTGTGAAACTTATCATTCATGTAATGTGAGAGAAATCTGAAAAAAAAAAAATAAATAAAAAAAATAAAAATTACATACTTTTATAATCTATTACTCATGTTGTTTCACTAGTACATTGATAGTCTAATAATTATTTATCACTCTTCGATACAAATCAACTTACTCACAATACAATGACAATTTATATCCTCTGTGGTGGTTGTAGATCATATAATGTAAAGGGAAAGCAGTGACAATTGATTTGACATTTATAATGCTATCAACTCTGGCTTGATGCGAGAGAATTGGTGACACTGTACAGTACTTGTCAAGCAGTACAATATACATCAATCAATCAGTGTGTGAAAACAAGATACAAGTGGAAATACAAGATATATGATACAAGAGACAAGTCGAATATTGGTGTTCAAAATGATGTCACTGTTGTCTGGGTTGAATCGTAGATTAAAAGGATAAGCATAAGTATATTGCTTGTCCCTGGTTGAAGTTTCCACAGCAACATATGACATTCACATCAAACGGTCAGCATTTCTTATTATAATATTATTATTTATTCCAATACATCAATCAGTATTCATTTCCATCCTCACTTCTTCAGGATCATGATATGGGAATTATCCCTTGTCTCAAGATATGAAAATAAACATAAAAACAAACATAAGGCTGTACACACACCGATCAGTCAAGACAATACTAGTCACGTTTAGTCACAATACTTCACATTGTTGCTTATGACGCAACTCACACTGATTAGTCATTGCAATTAGACATGTCTTCATAAGCAACTATGTGAAGTATTGTGACTAAACGTGACTAGTCTTGTCTTGACTAATCGGTGTTTGCCCAGCCTTAATGGTGAATAAAAATAATTTATTCGAATATATAAATCCAGTCCATTCAGATAGGCTATTGAATCTGGACTTCTGGAGTTGCCATTAATAAATCTTCTTCTATTTCGCCTCTAAACGCCGTGATTGGGCACTCTTTCACTATGTGGTCAATCGTTTGCCTTTCCCTACACTCACAGGAGGAGAAATATTATATTATTCTTATAGAAACAACTTTTAGTATCCTTTCATCAAAAACATTGAAATATTTTAACGAAATTTTCAAGTTAAAATTTTAACGAAATTTTCAAGTTAAAATTTTAACTTGAAAATAACCTATGGTCGAAACTAGTCGTTAAAATATTTTAAAGCTTTCAATAAACGGGTACTATAAGTTTTTTTTTGTGTAGTTGAGAAGTTGATATTGTGGTAATTATTCACATTAAATGAAAAAGACTAAGAAATTGTCAGAAAACCACAGATTTATTGATACTTAGAAAGACCGGTTTATTACACCATTGTCAATCTCTGATAAACTAAAACTAAATATAAGAGCAGCAGAATTTATACTAGTAGGCTGCTACGAGATTGACAATGGTGTAATAACCGTAACATTCTAAGTATCAATAAATCTGTGGTTTTTTGACAATTTCTTAGTCTTTTTCATTTAAAAGGTTTTTATTTCAATCAAGTAGCACATATTAAGCGATGTGATTTTATATTATTCTTATGATATAAATGCTTCCTATTCAAATTATGTTGAAAATTTGAAATGAATCTCACAATAGTAAAGTTTCAAATGAAGGTGCAATTGAGACAACAATATTATTTTGAAAAGTGAATAATTTGACATTTAAATGCCCTAGAGTATAAATTGGCGACGGCTTTATACAGTGTTTGTTATTTGTAAGTTCGACGAAACAAATATGGATTCTGGATGTAATATGATTTCTATTTTCGGATTGTTGGTGATCCATCTCCATTATATTTGAAGGCGTTAGTAGTTGAAAATCATAAATTAGCCTCTCATTTGATTTTAAAAGATATCACTGTTAAATATAGGTGAATACAGTCATATAGTAAAAAATAGTGTATTAGTTGTCTCTGAAATCACTTCACTTGTATCACTTGTATAGGCCTCTTAATTAAAATTTATAAAAAAATGAAGTACCCTTCTCATTTGAAACATTTTAAAACTTTAAAACATTTCAACAGTTGTCTCTGATACAATTCAGAACAGAACCCTTTACAAACGACACCTAAAAAGTTTCTTTTAAACGGTGAAAGGTATCATTAGGGTACTTCAAAAGGTACCTTCAAAGGGTACCCTTCAACAATAGAGAATCTCAAAAGGGCCTCTAATAATTATTATGTAAATCAATTAAGATTAGGTTCCATTTTGATTACCAGAAATTTAATTTTGAATTCTGGATCTGAAATATTTAGCGGAATAAGGTCAATTGCACCTAATAATTACACAAGGTCAATTAGGTACGATCGTACACATAAGTATATTTTGTAGGAGTGGAGAATATTATTAGAATATGACATTCGAGTGCATTCAGGCATAGAGAGACAATAGCGTAAGTAGATATCCCATGGAATAGGGAATTTGCGTTGCTCGATCAATTGATTTACTCCAATTACAAACCTTAATCATAGAGAAACGATAGTATAAGTAGATGTCCCATGGTATAGGGCGTTTATGTCGCAACTTTTACTGTTATCTCAAGCCGATTACTGTCGTTTATTGTCAATTTTTACTGTTTTGTTGGGGTGATAGTGTATGAACGGCACAATTTGAGAGACTACCAGCGTCACACAGCTGCATAGGAATGAACTACGTGATCTATCGGCTTGGGATAACAGTGAAAGTTGCGACATAAACGCCCTATACCATGGGATATCTACTTATGCTATCGTTTCTCTATGATTAAGGTTTGTAATTGTAGTAAATCAATTGATCGAGCAACGCAAATAATAAATCACATTATAAAGCTCAATATTAAGCTATTTTAATAGGGAAAAATAATATTCTGGAATAATTCATAATTAATATTTGTAGCCCAATATGTTAACACAGAGTTAGCATTTATTTTCCTTAATAACGAAACACTAAAAAATTACAATCAACAGATGACGGAGGAGAAAAAAGTCTTCAGCAACTTTGGAAAACTCTCAGAAAATTCTTATTATTTTTCAATTTATCAAGAGAAGTCCATTGATAAGATATCAAATTTCATTGGAATTTGCAATATAAGTTTCAGCTCAACAAATTCTCTACTCATAACCACAAGTCTGTGTATTTCGATACTCGGAAAAAATCGTATTATCCTCTTTTATTATACTATGTCGATTAATTGTCTCTCAATGAATTTCCAGCGCCGAACTATGTTGAAATAATGGCAAGATTCTCTTCAGTCTCAGTATAGATGATATTACATTCTTGAAATCTTTTCTCTCCGGCGAAAATTCAAAGAAAAATGTTATTGCAAGACTGAGATCGAACAGTTGGTGGGGTGGGAAGGGGTAGGAAAGTGGTGAAGTGGTGGGGGTTAATGGACGGGAGAGGGGGCTGCTCTCATTCTACCTTGACATTATTACACCGAGCCGTCTTTCTCAGCATTTTACTCTTGAAGTCTTTTTTTACTGGGTTATTGCTGTTCAGTTCTCAATTTCATCAAGAAATTGTTGTTGATGCTATTTTTTCGTGCTCTCTGTTCAATGCTCGTTAATTTTTCAACAAAGAGAATGTATTACAAGAATGAAATACAGTCACTAATTGGATCACATGGAAAATCAACGAAATTTGTAATAATTATTCTTGTGATGTAAAGGTTCTTTCCTTCTTTTCGCTCTCTTTCCTTATTCATCATAAATATGGAACTGCACCAAGGAAACGATGGTTTGATCTATTTCTCAGTTGAATTGAATTATTGTTGAGGCTCATGAATGTGAAATCTATGAATAGTATTGATTTAAAATCTAGTAAGCATCAACCAAACTGAGGAGCTTATAATGTTTTGTTTATGTTATGAATAACCTCACGAGTTATTGAAAATTTTCATTGTGATAAAAATATTCTCACATATCAGATATTTTCATTCTGACATGATTATTATTACATATTATCAGAAATTTTCATCAAATCATGTAAGCCTAAACCAAAGTATTGAGGAACTTAAAAAGTTTTGTTTAAGTTATGAATATCCTCACGAGTTATCGGAATTTTTCATTATGATGTGAATATTCTTACATATTATCAGAAATTTCATTCTGAATATCGGGGACCGAGCTTCGCTCTGGAGTACAAAAGCATAAAAAATTTATTACGAGAGAAGAAATTATAATAACATTCATAAGATTCTTACAGAAATGTTCTATCTAATCACAGTAAATTGAGATTAATTCCCAGAGGAATACAAAAAGTTCCCTCAAAAAGGCCCAGTTGCACAAAAGTCGGTTAAATTTTAATCCTGATTAACTTCACGTGAACCAAATCAGAGAAGACCATTTCAAAAAGATCCAGATCTACTGGAATCAGGATTGAAAAGCCCGGCTTTTTTGCAACCGACACTAAGTACCTGATTGAATGATTACAAAAGTTCAGCTGAGTCATAATTTTGACACAGTCCCACACACATGAACTCGCTCACTCACTTCCATCACCAACAGACAACGAAATAATTATTATCAGATGTTTTTCCAAGGATGAATAATAATAATATCCTTTCAATGTCCTTCAGCGAGTTTTTCCAGGGATGAGACCTAGTGCAATCGAATCTCTATATTATAAACCTACTATGTTCTGAATTTCGTGAGAATCGTTAGAGCCGTTTTCGAGATCCGGTGAAATGCAAACATAAAAACATCTAAACATCTAAACATCTAAACATCTAAACATCTAAAGATCTAAAGATCTAAACATCTAAACATCTAAACATCTAAAGATCTAAACATCTAAACATCTAAACATCTAAACATCTAAACATCTAAACATCCAAACATCTAAACATCTAAACATCTAAACATCTAAACATCTAAACATCTAAACATCTAAACATCTAAACATCCAAACATCTAAACATCTAAACATCTAAACATCTAAACATCTAAACATTGTAATGTATTTGAAATTTGGGTAGATGTAAAAATCCCTAGCTGAAGTACTAATAGGTCTGAGTAAAGTAACTGGCTAATATCGCCAAAGAGATATCATAAAGATTAGATAACATCAGCTCGTTCTGGCTAAACGGTACAATAACCTAAAAAGGAATTGAAATAATTTTTTGCTAATATATAATATATTATAAAATTTTGAAGATTGAGGTTAGGTATAAACATTCAGTGATCGGCGACCTAACAATCGACCGAGCCATGCAACGTAGAATCTGACCAAACCCCTTGGCAGAGATCTATTGCAGCAAAACGGTATGCAATTTGAAAGAACAAATGGTCACGTGGCTAACTATTAGGAAGCATGAAATAAATAGTAGTATATAGAATATTAACTAGCATGTAGAGAGCATACTTAAAAAACCTAATAAAAATAATTAAGTGTATCCAGGAAATAGGAGGTTACCAAGCGCATGAATACTGAAACAATTTGCATGCACCAATCACATAATGGCAGTTAATAGGCGGCAATAGTATGCCAATTCAAAAATATTTATATATATTTCTATAAATGATTGGGATTTATGTAAAATTATTGTATAGTCTATGTTATGGATATGGCCCGAAGGCAAAGAAATTATTAAACATACAACATAAGTAATAATTTAATATTTTAGTACGGTCTATTTGAACCTTAAATGGCGGAGGACTAGGATATTCAAATTTTATGTAAATTTGAAAGTCGGAAGTAAGAATTGTAAAATTGAGAAAGGAGAACCATCTCTCGCCTGCCAAATGCCACCATGAGAGGACCCTAAATATTTTAGAGCGTAATACCTTGCTATAACTTGTAAAAGCTAAAGTGAGATTGAATTATTAAATTTCTTAAAAGACTTTGTGATGCTCTTATAAAGCAGAAGTCATTTTCATTTCTAAATAATTTTTGTAACCCCTTGGAAGAGACGATTCCGGCTACCATAGTCCAGGACCACCAGGAGTTGGATCGACATCAGCGGCTTATAAGAAGATTTCGACACGTGAGTGAGAAAATTGAATTAGTGATGGGCGCCCTTAGTGCTTCGAATTACCTAATAATCAAAGCTAGCTCGTCGAAAGGGTTTTCTTATAAATTAAGAATTTAATAAAAAATACTTGCGCAAGTAAATATAGTATAAAAGGTATTTTATTAAAGGAATAATGAATCAGTACATTTCAGAAAATTCTAATAAATCAAAGAAGTATAAAATCTAGGCTATTAAAACATATTCTTATGATCTTTAATTTTTGCAATATAATTTGCGATAATTTGTTGTAGCTCTGATTCACTAGATGAATTGCTCTACTTATTCCATCAGGTGCCGAATCTTGCACCCTGAGATAAAATATATATTCATTACAAGGAAATCTACTAGATACTAGAGAATTTAATATATATATTTGGATTATTAGTTGCCAATTTATCAAGTTGATCTTAAGGAACCTATTTTTAATTGAATTGTCCAAGTCGACAAGTATTAGCAAGCTCATATCGCAGCTACATGCAAAAGGATGCATATGATTTAAAATAAAGGCACATGGTAATGTTTCGTGCTATAAATCTAGAGTATAATGTTTAGCCTGTGATATTTTACTGATTTCAATTATTTTCTATTTTTATATTATATATTTTTTATCGCTCTTTATATTTTTCGCCTTGATCTATTTTTTGCAATATTTGTTAATATATGTATCAAATTGTTTATGGTGTGCAATTTATTTCAATTCTTCAACACTATAGGATAAGTATCATATATATATATATATATATTTATTTTTTAATGAATTACAAGAGTTATAGGGGAAGCTCATACCTGGGCCTATAAAGATTTTTATGAGACTGTATCCTATTAAAAAACCACAACCTAATTTTTATAATTATATCAAATATTCCATGCTCTACCGACTGATGCCAAGCAGGAGGCTAATCGTTATTTAAATATAAAGAATAACGTCATAACATCTAAACATCTAAACATCGAAACATCTAACCATCTAAACATCCAAACATCTAAACATTTAAACATCTAAACATCTAAACATCTAAACATCTAAACATCTAAACATCTAAACATTTAAACATCTAAACATCTAAACATCTAAACATCTAAACATCTAAACATCTAAACATCTAAACATCTGAACATCTAAACATCAAAACATCTAAACATCTAAACATCTAAACATCTAAACATCTAAACATCTAAACATCTAAACATCTAAACATCTAAACATCCAAACATCTAAACATCTAAACATCTAAACATCGAAACATCTAACCATCTAAACATCCAAACATCTAAACATATAAACAGAAGTTGCTCGTTTAATAGTATAGGATATTAATTATATCAAATAATTCTTTCAATTTGTGTATTATTAAATGAGAAATGTCTCAAGTCACAATCAAAATTTAAATTGTTGAAATTTAATCACTTCTTTTTAGCATCTAAATTTAAAAATCTACTTCGTGGAAATAATTGAGGATTGAAAATTTGTGAAATGAACAACTACAAGACTTAACCTATTTCGGACCATGTGTAACCTTATCTAAATTTGGGAGAGGGATAGCACAAGGTTACCTTATTTTTTCTCTGCCTGTCATTTTGATGATGTACTTATTGTATCAATCAATAAAGAATAATATTCTTACACATTATCAGAAATTTCCATCCAGAAATGAATATTCTCACATAATCAGAGATTTCCATTCTGACATTAATATTCTCACACATAATCAGGATGTTTGATTTTGACATGTATATTCTCAAACTACGAGTACACAAGTTCTGCAAGTGAGAGAAATAGTGTCACAGAAATCATTGATAGGCGAGGGATATGAATACTGCAAAGTGCGAAAAAGGTTTCAATGTTTCAAATGCAGCTGGATAGACAGTGAATGATAAGCTTGCTGGCAGAAATGAATGCAATGTCTATATTCGCGTGCTTTTTCCTTTCCTTTCCGCAGGCATTCTCCTTTTTCATCTCCGCATTCCAACAACAATATATAACCATAAACCCAAACGACAGCTCTGCTAGTCATTTTTCTTCTCGACTCACTCCCGGGGCCCAACTCACACATTGAAACGTTTTACACACACTGAAACAAGTTTACAACACACTATGAAACCTTCTACACACACGAGAGTTACTCAAATACACACACATGCAGACAGGAATAAAATATGTCATCACAATAGAGAGCCGCCGGAATCGACGCTCTCTCTCGCACCCGATGAGTTCGGCCGATCTGTCATAACTTTTTGCTCCTCCCGGCGCTGGCTAACAAGAAAAATAATGTAAAAACTGGGAATTACATCCATTCTACAAGCGAAGTCCGACAATCTTCTTCTTTGAGGGATTCGAACCCTGTAGATTGTGCTTTAATACAGTTTACGATTGTTCTCCCCCACCCCCTTTCAACTCTTAGTAAATTTCCCCCTTTCACCAGTCTTACGTTACCCTTTCCACAGTCTTACACCCCCTTTCAACAGTCTTACACCTCTTCTCCCAACAATCTTACACCCCTCCTTCCACCAGTCATACACCCCTTCTTCCACCAGTCTTACAACCCCTTCTCATAAGTCATATAGTCCCCTCACACCCCTCTAAAACCCCTTTGCACCCCTGGAAACCTCCATTTCAAACCCCTCACCTTTCATACAATCCTTGATCCAGACAGGAACGAATGTCACAAGTTATCTCAGCAAGCAGTACATGTAATACAGTGTACCTATGTAATACTAAGTACATATATTCAGTGTACCTACGGAATTGCATTGCGACTATAAAATAGAGATAATAGTTTTACGTTTGTCTTGTTCATATCCTGTTGGTGTTGGCTGTTACTTTACGATGCGCTCTGTTGAACGGATGTATAATAATTTATTCCAAACATTTTCTACACGTGTAAATCCATTATTGTGTCCAGGAGATTGTGAAGGAGGAGGTATGTAGTGAGGTCCATGTAATAAAGACAGTGAAGGAAGATAGGAGAACGCATTGGTGATTCTTTGCCTTGCCTCTGCCTTCTATAGAATACAGGTGTATCTGATGTAATATCTCATTCTTATAAAAAGAATTACAAATCTTAGTACCCTTTTTGAATTATTCTTGTTCTCATTTATTATTTTTCTCATTCTTATTTGAAACTATCAATTATATTTTTATTCAACACGTGAATACTTTATTAAATGATCTATTAATAAATTATTGTTAGAATTGATATGAGATTTTCTGTTAATTTATTATACACAACCAGCACAACCCATTTTATTATGCACTTTCAATGTAATTCTTCTACATCCTCCAGATGCACAAAGGAGAAAATCAATTTCGATGGCCAATAACCTTGATCTGCATGATGGGCCACAGACTATGTGTTGTAAATTCATTGTTGAAGTTTATTGATGAAAGCAATGAAACGTAATCGTCGATCAAGAAAAACGGACGACTTCTAGTCATCTAGTAAGAACTAGTCATATTCTAGTGAAAACTCGCTACGCGCGTTCAGTAATTGACAATTCAATAAATCAGGGAAAATATTGAAAATATGAAGATTAGAAATAGTTTGAAAAAGCGGAACTCCATCATAACAATGTACACTCTTTCAAAAATATATCATTCTCATCAAGTCTTGAATAAGAAGTAGATTCGTATGGCTTTTGTTGGTGGGGAATCCCTTGCGGGAAGGTCCCACCGCCTGAATATTCTAGTAAGAACCTAAGAACTAGTCATATTCTAGCGATAACTCGTTACGCTCCTTCAATAATTGACAATTCAATAAATCAGGGAAAATTGAAAATATGGAGATTGGAAATAGTTTGAAAAGGCGGAACTCCGTCATAACAATGTACACTCTTTCAAAAATATATCATTCTCATCAAGTCTTGAATAAGAAGTAAATTCGTATGGCTTTTGTTGGTGGGGAGTCCCTTGCGGGAAGGTCCCACCGTCTGAATATATGATTTAAGCCGTCAATGGGCCTTACGACTGTCATACTTCAGCCGTCACCAACAGTTCAACGTGACCACTGATAACACGGGAGTGATCTGGTTAAAAACCTTTTGGTGATGAGAGGGTTGGATAAGATTTTGTAGGCTAGTCAAAACCTAGATTTTAACAGGAATGAGATATTAAAATGAGTGCATTGATTTTCTATTGAAGGAGATAAAGTGAATGAATGAATGAAGAGATAGATAGTTATATACACAATCGTTCTTAGGAGGAAGAGGACGATTGGAGAAATCATTGGAGGAGAAGAATAGGAGAATGAGGGTTTTATTAGAAGAAGAAGAATTGTAGGAGAAGAAGTAGTAGGAGAATAATAGGAGAAGAGAATAATAGGAGAATAGGAATAGAATAATAGGAGAATAGTAGGAGAAGAAGAATAGGTGGTTGTATTAGAAGAAGATGAGAAGAGAACTAGAACAGCAGAATATAAATTTTATTCGAGTGTGGAACAATCCAAGATCGCATCTCGACTAGTTTGGCATGCATTCATATTTTAGTACTCCGGTACATGCTGAGCTCAATCCAACCTGGGAATCGTGACACGTGACCTGATACAATGTCAACACACGATTCAAGTCAACTTGTTCAACTACCCATCTCACTATCCTAAATAACTGGCACGAGCAGGTCTAGTTAACGACATTTTCCACCCAACAGTCGAAAATTGTTTTTCTCAATTTCTCCGACTGGAATTGCTCTCTCATGACAAATTTTCCTCAATTTATTTCTATTTTCCTGCAGTTAGTGTAGTTTTTCCACGCTCATGTGACACTAGTATAGTGAGGTTCACGTTGTAATGGAAATGGAGAATGAAGAAATGCTTCTATACTTGAGAGCCATAAACACAAAATTGAACTTTATTAATTTACTAGCCGTCAGGCTCGCTTCGCTCGCCATATCGACCCCCGACTGGATCGTCCAAGAATAAGATCAGCAGGTTCGCTTCGCTCGCCTGCATTTTTCATTTGGGCATTTTTATCATATGTTAGGACAATCCAGTCGGGGGTCCAGACTAAACGTCTGGCTAAACGGATATGGCGAGCGAAGCGAGCCTGACGGCTAGTAATATAATATTCCCAGGAATAGCTCTGATTGAAGTAGCAGTGCCCAATCAATTTTTCCGCGATATATGCTTTTCAATCTTCAACTTGGTGCCAACCTAACAAAATTATTAATTTAGTTACCAGTTAACAACTGTTTCGAAGAGGTACTATCTCTAGATTATAGTTCTAGTCTATATTAACATATGGTATGGACATTTTTCAATTATAATTAAGAGAATAAGAAGAATATACATGCTAAAAGACGAACTTTAAACCCTTAAAAACCACCCTTAGAGTTAAAATATTGCCAAAAGATTTCTTAGTGCGCCTCTAAAGGGCCAACTGAACATACCTACCAAATTTGAACGTTTTTGGTCCGGTAGATTTTTAGTTCTGCGAGTGAGTGAGTGAGTCAGTGAGTGAGTGCCATTTCGCTTTTATATATATATATAGATAAACAAAATTAAGTGTCAGCTGACAGCTGTCACTACAGAGAAAGATAGGAAAACAACATTGACGATTCTCTGCCTTGCCACTTCACCACTCTCTTCCCTAGTGGATATCTGATACTGGTAAATCTGATTGAATATTAACCGTTCATTCTTGTTCAAATTGATCAATTATATTCGAAAACATTGAAGATGCTATATTTTCTCCAATATAATAGTGTAGTATCTGTGTCTCAGATAAGGTAATAATAATAATATCGAGTGACCTGGATGGCTCAGGTCTAGTGTCAGAGTTGTCAGGTCGCTGCTGATCAATTTGAGGGCCTCTGACATGACCTAACGACTGCTTTTTAGGCAGCCGGGACCGACGACTTAAGGTTGATTCACACATATGGGACTGTGCTGCGTTGCGTTTGCGATGGGACTGCGGCCAGTCGATTCTAGATGGATTCGCCAAAACGGTCTCTCCATTTGAAATGCATGGCTACAGCCTACAGTCATTCACACATGGGGGACTGTGCTGATCGTACTGCGTTGGTGTTGCGACTGTCTCATTTGAGAGCTCTTTCAGAGAGCTCTTCAAAGCCACGGTCTCATGCCCTGTGGGTCGCCGAAGCGGCTTCGGCTGTTTCCGTACAGCCTCGGGCATGCTCGGAAATGCTTCATCACCAACAATCACGTATGGATAGGCTTCCACTGAATTTGGTAATTGTCTAGGACCTGAAATATTTAGGCGATCTTCATCCAAACGTTTACCGAGAATTGATTTTGATAGAATTCCACTAGATTTTCCATAACCATCAACATCAATTATCACGAATTTATAGTTTGCGTCAACCAAACTATAAATTACGCTAATATAACGCTAATTATATAACCGAAAATGTCTTTTCATAGTTGTAGTAGAGTGACCCACTACTTTTTGGAGCTTAAATTTCAATATGCTTCCCATCAATTTATTGCACTTATACAATTGGGGAACTGCCATATTGAACCAAACTTTTCAGCTATTTTTCCCCGCATTTCCTCTGTTGATTCTGGCATTTCTTTATCAACCATACACTTTCATATAGCTCCCAATGTTTGAAAAATAATAGAGTTCACTGTCGAAGGAGCCAACCAGCTGAAGCTGATACACAGTTGTGAATTGCCTGAACCCAGGTATTTTAATTTTAATATCAATGTCAACCTTTCTTCTGGAGAAACTGGCTGCCTCCACCTCGAGTGCTGTTTTGTTGAATCATTCTCAAGTATTTTCAAAATGTTCTCGAACTTCGGTAAACTCATACGAAAATTTCACTGGGTCGCTTTTAAGACGCGAAAATATTGTGTGGAATTCTCCGTCTTCATCTCTTGCTTTCCACAGCTGGTGCACTCAATATTTTGGCCTCTTTGTTTCTTCTTCTTCTTCTTGTAATACAATAAACGCATCAACCGCTATAATGACATCCTCTTCGTCGGAATCCATCTCTGTGACTGAAGTAATGAAGTGATTGCAGTGGAATGACATAATACAGAGCAAAACAGCAACAGCACGGCCGCAGCACAGTCCCCTATGTGTGAATGATAGCGACCCAACACGACCGCAGTCCCATCGCAAACGCAACGCAGCACAGTACCAGCACAGCCCCAGTCCCATATATCTGAATCAACCTTTAACGTGTCCATCTAAAACATTATTAATGCCAGCATTACATTAGAGATACATTATTAACTACCAGCATTAATCGAATAGGAAGCATCGATGTTTATCGTCAGCTTGAATTCTGAATCAAAATACTACATATTGTTGAACTATATATTACTTAAAAATTGAGATACCGGTTTTGGTTGTTATACCATCATTAATCTCTGGAAAATCAGAACTTAAAGTGAAGAGCAACAGAATTTATATGAAGCATCACTGTATTGGTGAAAGCCGTGGCCTATCTAGATAAACGTTTGTTATAGGGTTAAACAAGCCCCTCCCCCAATCAGCGGTTGGGGAGGGGCTTGTCTACGCCAATGGCAGATGCTCACCTTGAAAGGTCACTGCTCGATCATTATATTGAATTCCATCATTATATTTCATATTCTGTTGGATTTTTAACAGAAAACAAAATTGTTACAATAACATCATTTTGACAAATTGTATCATTGGCAAAAAACCTGTCTTTATATTAGTGGTCACTTCTTTCTCCCATTTTTCATGGTCATTTTTTTCCTTTCTATTGAGTAGTTTGTGTATGAATATAGTATATTTCGCACCTAGGGCCGAAAATGAGATATTTCCGGCTCGAAATCGGTTTTTAAGTCCGAGGCCGTAGAACTAGAAAAGATTGAGAGCCGGAAATACATTTTTGCCCATGGTGCGAACGCTATTTTTTCGCCACACCCAAAAAAAACTTCCCAATAAAATAAGAAATTAAAAAATAAATAAAATTCAAACAGCCTATTTTGATAGTTTGAATCTTGGTTATGACAACTTTTACTGTCAATTAATTTCAATATTACTAATTAATAATTTACAATAATGACCATATTTTTATACTATTAATATTAGGCGCGAGCTTTGCACCCGGTGCAATATCATGGATAGATGGATGAATAGAATTTTCATTACTATTTTGAAATAATGTGATGAAAAAATTAATATAATTGCATATTTCACAGTTTTGTCTCAAAATATATCTAAAAAATTGATTGAAATTTAAATTACGGTAACTAATATAGAAAATAGGTAATAAAAGTCGAAATTCATCGACAAAAAAAAAAGTCATTGACCGAGATTCGAAACTAGATCATGTTTGTTATTCGCTGAGCTTTGAGTTCTGACTGATGTATTATGCCTTTACGCTCTCGGCCATTCCGTACTGTTGAACGTTGGGGCCTGACTGATAACCCTTAGCATACACGTAATACTGTAATACTAGACTTCTAAAAAAGTTTACTTCACTCCTAAAAAGCGTACCGTACAACAGACTTTGGCTCATGACTTATATTATTAAAATTAATATTATTATCTGTCTCACAATAAAATTTTCACTCTGAATTAAGTCAGATAACGTAGGCTATGTAGGCTACTATAATAATAGAGTATAGCGCAAATTTGAAGCCGGTTTGCTGGCATTTTCACAACAAAATATTGCTCTGAAAATAGTTAAATCATAGAGAAAACATTCGAAGATTCAATCTTGAGTGGGCCTAATGTTTTCTCTATATGGTTTAATATTGAAGAAAAATTATCTAAAAGTTTTAATAATGAATTACGGAAAAATTACTAGGAATTTTTCAGTCAAGGCTGAGTTTCACCAGTAGGCTTACCTTAAACTTCAGATCTGTGCTGTATTTGCTTATTATTATTGTTGAATGTATTGCATTAAGAAGTGGAATTCGATAATAAAAAAGAAACTATTATTACTCTACCTCACTTTTAAATATTGATACAATTATTGTACTTTGAATTCAAATTCAATTCTTCACTTTTAAATACTTGCGCTACGTACCTTTCTGACAATGGACAATGTAGCCAACATTATATTGTTGAGGCTATGGAGATATATCATCGTATTCTATTGTTTGATATCAAAAACACAATAATAAATATTAAATTATGAAACAGTAATTTATAAAATATGTTATTATAGACATAATACCGCGATTCACGATACATAATTATATAGATTATTACAGTCATTTTGAGATTATCTCTCTATGATTTTTGTGAGATCGGACACGATCAGCTGTTATTCAAGGTCATTTTACAGCCCTAGGGCCGTAAAGTTTTACCGGCCTGGTCGGAAAACAATCACTTTCGGCCTCCATATGACGCACGTAAACCAGCTCATTACATCCAAGTGTGGCGAAAAAGAATTTTCTGTTAAATCATCTAGAGAGTACAGAATATAATATAATTATACAGTAATATATAGAATGAATGGAGAGTAGGAATATCAATACTGAGAACAACAAACTATGAAATCAACGTTTCAAACTTTCACCGTGCAACATTACTGTGTTTTGCAGCCGGGGTCTTCTATCGATTCTATTATTTGTTGATACCAAGCAACGACCTCTAGATGATAATCACATTATCGACAGCATTAGTAATTTGTTATTCTATATCAAATATGAATGGATTGATCAATTTTTAATTGTCCCCACCATCTAAAATATTCAGCGTAGCATACTGCACATGGATACTTCATTTCACAGAGTGATTACATTGATTCAAAACAGAGTCTTCCAAGGCGGAATAATTAATTTGTATAGTATGCTATTATTGATATGGTCACGTCCCATTTCCTTTTCATCGATTATGGAATGATTTATTCAAACAAATCCATAAGGTCATACTGACCTCCGTGAGAATCATCGTGCCTCTGTGGACAACAACCATTATTATTTACTATATTCATGCATAATATATTGAAGAAAGTATATAATCTGTTGAAGAGTCATGGTGTAACAATAATATTTATGAATAATAGTGGAACAACGGTTATCCCCCTGTTAGTACTGAGGAATAAATACAATTATATTATAGAATTCATATAATTTTATATTTGACTCACAATCATCAATACTGTAACTTGAATAAGTTACTAGTTAAGTTA
The DNA here is from genome assembly GCF_014356525.2 of Nilaparvata lugens. NCBI lineage: Eukaryota > Metazoa > Arthropoda > Insecta > Hemiptera > Delphacidae > Nilaparvata > Nilaparvata lugens. The sequence goes on from NC_052508.1 coordinate 13,851,281, forward strand.
TTTTATCAATACTTTGACTCATAAATAAATACTGTAACTAAGGCGGAGTTGATAGTCGAAGTTGATGGTCTTCTTAAAGATGACTGGAGTTTCCAATGAAGGTTCACTCAACTTCTAGCTCATGGAAGGCAGATCTGAATATGGCAGTGATCAATCAATCAATCACAAAAGAATCTAGTAACAAAACTAGAGTTTCAAATAGTTCAAATCAATGGTTTTGACAATATCAATTCGTTCTCATTCAATATGATACCTATCATAATATAACCTTCACAACCACACAGAAAGAAAAATCTTGTGTGGCGCACTCACACAACTTTCCTTGCCGTTATGAAAAAACTGATCAACTGACGCTAGTGTTCACGCGCATCTCATGTCTACTTATAAACAAAGATCTGAGCCAGCTGGTGACAGGACAATAACACTGGAGACTTACGAGGTCTGCTATCTCTTCATAGTGAATCATAGAATCAACAGTTGCTAACAGTTTGCAATTGGATAATTACATTTTCTCGGATTTGTTTTGCCAAAGTTGTTTAGTTTTAGGTCAAAATGTTACTAAACATCAATTGTAGAGATTTTCATGCTTGATATTTTCCAAACAAAATTTTTTGTTTATATTGTATCTGAAGCCTGATAATTGGGAATCTAAAATCAAACTTTGCATAGATGGGGCGGAGCTCCTGAAATTTTTACAGATATGGGACTTGTGGCAGTTCATAGAGCTTATCAATGGCTATTCTAGGTATGAATTTAATCAAAATCGTTGGAGCCGTTTTCGAGAAAATAGCAAAAACCCTGTTTTTGACAACATTTTCCCCATTTTAGCCGCCATATTGAATTGCATTTGATCGAAACTGTTCGTGTCGGATCCTTATATTGTAAGGATCTTAAGTTCCAAATTTCAAGTTATTCAGTTAATTGGGAGATGAGATATCGTGTACACATACACACACATACAGACCAATACCCAAAAACCACTTTTTTGGACTCAGGGGACCTTGAAACGTATAGAAATTTAGAAATTGGGGTACCATAATTTTTTTCGGAAAGCAATACTTTCCTTACCTATGGTAATAGGGCAAGGAGAGTAATAATCCCTATACTCTACTCTACTCCTAGCTCCAGTTTGATAATGATGACGGAAATGATTACTCTACTACATTTCAATCAATCAGTGACAGTTATATTTCTCACGGAAACAAGGGAACATGATCATAATTCATTTAATTATTTATTAATTTTTCCATCCATTTATTCACAATGCAAATGACACTAATGTGGTAACATTGAAAGATAAAATAATAAGGTATTCCCTGTGCTATTTTATTATTTATACTAATAATCATCTATCGAGCTTTGGACGATTTGAAGAACTTAATTAAGGATGACAAGAAAATTTTGACCGGTTTTCCCTTCCTAATATTGTTATCTTCTTGAAATGCAACTATGATGATACAAATTCAATCTTCATATTTGTGTGACTTCCCAGAATTGGAAAAGAAGTTCCTGTCTGTCCTCCTGTTCATTTGTATCGTATTTTTGTGAGTTGACTCTGCACGATGCGATAGAAAACTGAATATTTCAGCCTCGATTCTGAGAAACGGAAATGTCCAATTTCTTCCTGTGTGATAAATTGGATCTGCTAAGTCTCTCAGCTTGTAGAGTGGCTTTGGACATTTTTTTTCTGAAAAACGTCGACAGGAGAGGAAGCAGGCTGTCTGTACAGTTCCATCTAATCTATGATGCTCTCAATCATTCGGCTAAGAGGTTGTGCGGAGGAGGGATAACAGGGAGGAGAAAGGGAAAAAGAGTGAGTTTGATAGTATGCAATAGACAGTGAGTGGAAAAGATAGAGAACAAAAATAGAGAGATAAAGAGTGTGGAGTGAGGAAAGGGAGAATTGCAAAGAGTTAAGAGATAAATCGAATTTAGAAGAGTCAAGAGAGAGCAAGAAATAGAGACTGAGTAAGAGAGAATTTTGCAGAGAAAGAGAAAAGAGAGATGTGGTGTGGTAGAGGGGGAGAACAGGGAGGAGAAAGAGAGGGAGAAAGGGAAAAAGAGTAAGTTTGATAGTATGCAATAGACAGTGAGAGAAAAAGATAGAGAACAAAAATAGAGAGATAAAGAGGGAGACGAGGGAGAACTGTGTAGAGTTAAGAGAGATAAATCGAATTTAGAAGAGTCAAGAGAGAGTAAGAAATAGTGACTGAGTAAGAGAGAATTTGCAGAAAAAGAGAAAAGAGAGAGATGTGGTGAGGTAGTGAGAGAATATTCGAGAGATTAGGAAGAAGAGGAGGGATAGTTGGAAAAGCAGTAGTTTAATTTTAGTTGTAATTCTACAAAGTATAAACAGAATTGATTCCAATCATCTCGATCATATCCTATTATGTTAAGCGAGCAATTTTTGAATATACCGTATCTGTTTATATTTTTCTATTTTTACTTTCCTTGCCCTACTACCATAGGTAAGGTACCCCAATTTCAAGTTTTCTATACGTTTCAAGGTCCCCTGAGTCCAAAAACATGATTTTTGGGTGTTGGTCTGTGTGTGTGTGTGTGTGTGTGTGTGTGTGTGTGTGTGTGTGTGTGTGTGTGTGTTGTGTGTGTGTGTGTGTGTATATGTGTATGTGTGTATATGTGTATGTGTGTATGTCTGTGAACACGATAACTCCATTCCTAATTGACCGATTGACTTGAAATTTTCAACTTAAGGTCCTTATACCATGAGGACCCGACAATAAGAAATTCAATAAAATTCAATTCAAGATGGCGGAAAAAATGGCGGATAATTACTAAAAAACCATGTTTTTCACGATTTTCTCAAAAACGGCTCTAACGATTTTCTTTAAATTTATACCATGGATAGCTATTTATAAGCCCTATCAACTGACATGAGTCTCATTTCTGGGAGAACTGCAGGAGCTGCGTAATATTCTCGAGAAAAATGGCGGATAATTGCTAAAAAACCATGTTTTTCACGATTTCCTCGAAAACGGCTCTAACGATTTTCTTCAAATTTATACCATGGATAGCTATTTATAAGCCCTATCAACTGACATGAGTCTAATTTCTAGGAAAATTGCAGGAGCTGCGTAATATTCTCGAGAAAAATGGCGGATAATTACTGAAAAACCATGTTTTTCACGATTTTCTCAAAAATTACTCGACTGATTTATTTCAAATTCATACTCCATATAGTTATTTATCAGCCCCATCAACTGGCATCAACTGGGGGTTCACCCCATCCTTGAGAAATGTACTTTGTAACCTCCTTCTCGTGCATGAGGTAGGTAGGTAGAGCAGTCTATAAAAATAACACATAGTCGAGATATTTCATCTGTAGAACAGCTGTTCTGACGACTTTAAAAAATCATCGGATTTCACAATTTACACAAAGGAAAAAGTACTCTGAAAACAATAAACTATATACACACATATACAGTAGTCAGATCGTAGTTTCAAATAATTATGTTGCCGCCAATCGTCATTATGTTATTTCTCTAAATTATTATCGTTTAAGAATGAGGCTCCCAGTTCAATGAGCAAGGAAAGTTGTGTGAGTGTACCACACCAGATTTTTATATCTGGTTATCTCTGGCTATCTTGTTATATGGTTATTTATGTTCAACGGATCTCGAAAACGGCTCTAACGATTTTCACGAAATTTGGAATATAGTAGGTTTATGATATCAAAATTCGATTGCACTAGGTCTCATTTCTGGGAAAATTCGCTGAAGGACATGAAAAGGATAATCCATCCTTGGAAAAACACAGATGATGATTTCGTCGTCTGTCGATAACAGAAGATGCGTGTGCCTGTGTGGGTGATCAGCTGTGTAATCAATTAGCTTACCGTATCTCGCGAGAAATCTAGAGATTTTAATTGACTCGATCAAAATACAGTTATCTGACTTGTTGACATGAGATGGTATATATCATAATATTCAAAGTTAATCATTATTTTACAGTTCTAAGTGATTAGTGAGTGTTATTTTGTTACTCAATTTGGTATGTAAACAATCTAAATTAGAACTTTTATGTTTTCAAATATTTGGACTGAAAATTTTAACTGAATTCAAGTGTATGGAACATAACCTACTTTTTGGAATATTTATAGTGTATAAATCAAAATTCGGGGAAGAAACAGTTTTCGGCTGTGTCTCTGTTAGTCCTTCCCCAATCATTTTAAAGAATTGAGTTCTGTTTATCAATAAATAAATAATGAGCAAAGCTCGGTGCCCCAATATTGAGATGAATTGCAAACTCATGATTATAGTTCTGATCTGTATAATATTGTGTTGTATAAAAAGTGTTTACTTTGAACTTCTAGACCTTAACACTATACACTCAAACTCATATGATCTGTTTTCATCTACTCAAATTGGAGACATCCAAACATATATAATTCGTCGCTTTTGGGAGATGTATTGCAATTATATCCTTCTCATTAAAACTCAACTTGAATAGAAAGTGGGACTAAGACAGAGATGAACTTCATACTGTGAGTATGTGAGAGAGATAAGATTAGATTGGATTTCTTTATTCATGTGAGATACAATACTTGCCAGCTCTTACACTCAGTTATAGATGAATCGTATTATTGCTAATTAATGAATACTCTTCACAGTATGAAAATTAATAGATTGAAATGAAGATAGAATGCAATTTGAAATTCGATGATAGAACATTTCAATGTAACGTTTTACCAGCTTTTTACATGGGAAACTATAGTTGGTAGGTATTTCTCCTCCTTCCTTTAATTTCAGCACACGCCACCGTGAAGCTTTCATTGGAAATTTGTATTTTGATTCTATTGTTTTTCTATTCCGATTTTTATTGTGTGTTTGTATTGAATAGAGAATAGAGAATAAGAATAGAGAAGAAGAGGATGTGGTTCACTTTGTGCGTAAACCAGAACAGAGGCTTGCTAACATGGAAGGAGCTGAAGTACCTGAATGGTAGCAGTTGGACAGACATCATTTTTGCTTTCGTTGGGCGACTTGGCAATATTGATTTCCATTAGTTAAGGAGTTGTATTCTGAAGTAATCTCCGTGAAAGACAATTCACAAATGTATTGTTAAGTCCCAAGTTTTTTTTTTCTCTATCTCTTTATTTTGAACTAAAAAAGAATGTCAACTTTATTTGTTTTCAAATGAAATATCATGTTACTTACTCCTTTCCCCCAGACGGATCTAATCCATGGGGTATTTCGCCGGCAGAATAATATTAACGTTTTAGAAGTGCACTTGCATGTAATGTATTCGAACATCAATAAAGGCTTTTATTAGTATTATTAATAGAGAATAAGAAGAATTTTCAACTGAATCATAAAAAAATCATAATCGACAACTAAATGACTAAATCATAACTGATGTAGGCCTACATAGATCAGCAGATTTTCAGCAAATAATATTGTTGGTTCTTTTAAAGGATATCAAGAGAGTGAGAATAGGTGATTGTGATTCAACTGAATCATGAAATCTCAATCAATAACAACTGCTAAATAACAAATGTACATGAATCATCAGATTTTCAGATAATAATATTTTTGATCCTTTGAAAGGATATGCAGAAAGTTTCATCGAATAATATTGTAGTCTATATTCTTCAAAAGGATATCAAGAGAGTATGAATAGGTGATTGTGATGCAACTGAATCATGAAAACTCACTAAACAACTAAATCATAACTGATGAATAACAAAAATTTACAGATATCAGCGGGTTTTCAGCAAATAATATTGTTGATCCTTTGGAAGAATATACAGAGAGTTTCATCAAACAATATTGTATATTCTTTGAAATGATATCAATAGAGTGAGAGTAGGTGATAAAGAGTGATAAAAATAGAGTGGGAGAGTTGCAGTGACACAGAACGAGAGTGTGTCAGTGAGAACGATTGAGAGGGGAGTGGAAAGAGAACAAGCTGTCCCCATATTTTGGCCGAAAAATGGGCTCGCACACCGGAACTATGATATCCTCAGAGCTTACGCAAAAATAAACCAACTGCTCCAGTTAAAGGGTTGAGAAGGGGTGGTAGGGGAAGTGGATGAAGGGGAGGGGAGACAGTTATGTACTTCCGTCGTTCCGCAGGCTTCGACGAATTGGATTAGTGCTAATAAAATAAATTACCAACGCCCGCAGCAAAAGGATTGAGCGTGCCGACCCGCCGGAAATACAGTCACATTCACTGTAATCTGTCAGCATCCCTTATGGATAACATTGATGTAACACCATTTAACCAATACTGACAGTTTATATTGAGCCTAACTTTGGCAAACTTCACATAAAATAGTCAGTAAACCTTGTGAATACCATTGATTACTCCAATTCAACTAATGCTGACACTTTGAAGTGAGTCTCACAGTAGGAAGATTCATTTCAACCTGTCATTATGCCTTACAAATAACACAAATGACTTCCCCTTCATCGAATTCTGACAGCTTGTAGTGAATCAACCACTAAACAACTTATAAGGGGGCGCCTGAACTCTCTGAATTTAACAGCTTCTATTACTTACTAATGCTGCAGCTTTGATATTATTAGACTCTCACTGGTCCATTACTAGTAAAGTAAAAGTAAGTAGGTTCATTACTTACTTATTGGAAGCCGAGTAATGTAAGTTACTTATGAAGCAGTATTGTAGGAAATACAGAGGAATTCCATTAAATGTCTCCCACTCTGTCCTGGGATTTGTGAATCAAATAGAAAAGTTGAAACCGGGTCAACTTTTACGCCTCTGCTGACTTCCAATGGAGCGAGGCCTGGTCGATAGCGTAGGCTTCACTGTTAACTGCTACAGACGAATATCTACTGTTTGTGTAATATTTTGTCAACTGAGTCTCAGTTGTAGCAAATGGAGCATTACACATTTTTTATCAACTGGAATTTGAGCCGTGCTTTGAATTTAGAAAGTTAATTTTGAATTTAGAATTTAGAAGCACACACAATATAACTTAATAAAAGGGATGCTTGATAAACATACCTAGTGCTAGAGAACGGGAAACCAGAAATGACAAGAGAGACAACGAAATAGAGAGAAGGTATCAATTATATTGTCACCTCTTACAGTGAATTCAACAATTAATAAAACAAAGAAGTTAATAAAACAAAGAAATCAATAAACAACAAATAAAACAAGAAGAAGAATCATGAAAACCGAAAATAAAATTACTAAATTTAGAAAGTTATCTCTGATATACTTAATTCGGTAATAACCTACTCTGTATGCTCTACATTTTAAAACGTTTTAGATTGAATCATAAAAGCTTAAAGGACTCTAATTTCAAAAGAGCAATTATTGAAAATTATCATCGATATGTCTCAGAAGTTAATCATAAATAAGAATAAATATTTTAAGAAAAGATCCACATAAAATTCTTAGAACATTAAATTTTGAACACACTTGGAAACTTTAAAACACTATCAAAACATTATCAAATATTAATGATCCCCCCCCAATAATAACTATTTAGTATCTTTATATCATGAACGCTGCAAGGACAAACATTCCTCAAGTATCTATCATGGTATACTACCTTAAAAAAAACTATTCAAAAAATATATGTCATCAAAACAAATTTAGAAAAGGTTAGGGTCCTTGAAACTTCATTTGATCCTTTACAACTTTAAGATGAGATTATTTTTAAAACATGAATTTAATCAATAAGGACATTTAAAACATTCATGTACTCATTCAACTTTTAGTAGTTTAGAAGATTATAATTATTTATAAATTTAAAGAAAACTGAAATTCCCAGCTGGATCCTTACAGAGAAAATATGGCCTCACTTTTCAATGTAAAGATACAACCGAAAATCTATTACTCAAACCAAATTAATAAAATTAATAATCTATCTATCCCCAATAATATCTCAAAATTATGGTTTAACAAAAGTCTAATTCCGCACGTTTTAATTGATTGAAAGTCTGTCGTCACTAAAACCCATTTTGTCACATCCGGAGTTCCTGGGACGTTCGTTTAATTTGGAAAAAAGTTGTTACCTCATAGCTGTTTCTTCAAATTGAATCTAGGCTCGGTGATCGAGCTCTACACGTCCAGATGGACAGGAGACAGCATACCCCAAGCTAGGACGGCCATCGATTCAGAGGCGTCTCAGCGGCTTAAAGACACACGTTCATAGGCGCCGACTTGTCAAAATTATTGGGGGGGCCCTAACCGGGTGGTCCGCCAACCCCCCCCCCCCCAACAAATTTTTTTTAAATTTATAAGGCCTAGAAATGCTTTATTTAACTACTGGTATAAAATATTTTTCAAAAAGTCAAATTTATGGAAGAAAAAAGCTTACTTCTTTCTATTTATTAAAAATACAGAGAGTATGAAGAATAAATTACTGTATTTAACCCAATATGTATATATACATATTGATTGGTTGGCCAATGTCCCTAAATCATGGACCATTTTGAATTTATAAGACCTAAAACGCTGTATTTAATTATGCAGTATAAAGAATATAGGCAGAAACAAATCACATTTTACTCTTTCACACTAAAATAAAATAAAAATGAGCAAAATTAATGAACTAAAAATAGCATAAAGAATATCTAATATTACTCGAAAAGCCAAATTTTCAGAAGATAAAAAGCCTAGGTCTACTTACTTAAAATACAGAGAGTATGAAGAATAAAATAATTACTGTATTTAATTCAGTTTAACTTACATACATATCCATTGATTGGCCAATGTCCTTCTCCTTATACCATTGAAAAAGTATGCCTTCTGAGTTCATTGCTGCTTATAAACTCGTTCATCACCGTGCTCAAGTGAACTTCGTCCAGGACATCACGGTGGGCGTGAAGGACTGCTAAATTGTTCAGCCGTTTCTGTCCCATTGTTGATCTCAGATACGTCTTCAGTCGACGGAGTGCACTAAAAGAGCGTTCTGCCGTTGCCGACGAAATTGGCACTACTTGAAGAAGCTTGATCACTTTAACCACTTCTGACAGCATTTTTTTAATGGCTGGCTCTTGTGAAAGATATTTCCTTACATCACGCATTGATTTCATTTTTAAATTATTTTGCCTATTAATATCGGCTAACATGTTTAGATGTATTTGCAACCTTTCAACATCCAGGTCATTTTTAAAAAAATCTTTCGACTGTTCGAAACTTGAACCTTCTTCGTTCGCCACTAACACACTCAAAAACTCTTTTTCGACCGCAACGAGCCGCGACAAGCCCGTGGACTCAAAGCGTTCTTTGATGCAAGATCGCACCGTTTCACACACCTCGATGTAGAGAGCTTTGAAGTAGTCCTTTGGGGTGTTGAAGTTATGTGGTGAGCTGGCTCCGTCGTTTTCATATCTATTTGGAACGCGCCGTTTCCTTGGAATCACAGGCTCTTCTACTTGTGAAAATTTGTTTTTTAAGCACGACTTCCAAAACTCCTCAAAGCCATCTCGCTTATCATCTAAAATGCTAATCAATCCTTTAAACATGCCTTCCACTTCAGTTACACTTAGATGAGGGCTCTGAATGTTTTCGTTAACTTCTTCTACTACGTTCATTACATGGCAATATAAATTCAAAAATAAATAAGTCCTGAACAGTATCATAGATTCAAGAAAACCCGCACATTTATAACCTGCTTCAGTTTTGTCTGTTGAGGAAAATATCTCAAAAAACTGTAGGAGATCTTCATAGTTTTTCAAAATCCTCTGTATACTTGAAGCTCGCATTGTCCATCGGGTCGGGCAAAGTGGTCGAAGATTGGCTTGATCATTTTCACTTTCGAGGCGTATGTTTCTAAATAAATTGATTCTTTTGTTAGATTCCTTAACTGTATTTATTAGATCTTTGGCTAAGGCCATAACATCCCTCATGCATGGGAGGCAAGAAAGGCTGTCCTGCACTGCTAAGTTCAAACTATGGGCTGTACAGTGCACGTAGTGTGCCTGGGGCTGAATATCCAAAAGTAACTTTTGCAGGCCTTTAAATCTTCCTCTCATGTTTGCCGCTCCATCATAGCACTGTCCTCTCAATTTTTCAATAGGTAAATTAAGCCGCGCAAAAATGTCCTTAACAATTTTGAAAAGAGTTTGTGCTTCGGTATTAGGAGTCTCATATAAACCAATAAAGTCTTCATTGATTATTAAATCGTCACTTACAGTTCGAACACAAAATGACACTTGCTCATGAATCGATATATCACTTGTTTCGTCCACAATAATTGAAAAGTGTTCACTATTCTTGATTTTATCTAGCACTGAGCGCACAACAGATTTGCCCAATATATCAATTATCTCATTTTGAACGTCATGTGAGATCCATTTATACCCAGAACGCCCCAACCAGTCTTTTAACTCAGGAACGTCTTTTTTCCTAAGTTCTAGCAATTGCAAAAAATTTGAGTTAATATCTTCATGTCCTCTTATGGCCAAACCTTGCCGGCAAAGGTACTTAACTGTTGTAAAAATAATTTCAAGAGCCAAACGGGCTTTCTTCATGTCACTGTTCAATTGATCATTTAATTGAGCGGCTACACTTGGTTTTGCTAAAGATGAAAGTTTTAAAACTCCTTCCTTATGCACAGACGTATTTTCATGAGTACGAAATTGTCCAATCCCTTTTTCCAGTTAGAAAAACCAACAGTAGTAAACGCATCTTCTTTCTTGGTAGTCAATTGGAGAAGGCCCTTGGCCTCTGCCTCTTTGCAGGTCTGACAAAAAACTTTATCCATTGTTGCGTCATATTGTAACCATTTATATTTAGTCACCCAAGACTTCTGGAACGATCTTCCTCCAATAGGCTTGTCATTAGGTTTTGTATTTTGCTGTGAAAAGCTCACGCCTGATGTTGAAGCAGTTGTTTCGACATTTGCCGGGGTTGCAGTGTCAATGCGAGGCTTCTTAGTGATGAATTTATCCATTATAGGCTACAAAAAAAATCACTAATGCAGAAGCCGACAAAATAAACACTTACTCTAAAAACACTACATACTGTGCACAATTCTAACAATTGCAGCCCTAACAACACGTCAACACATGAAATTAGGTTATACGCGAACGCGACCGTGTCATAACTCACTTGACAAGCAAGAAGCAACTAGCCAACTATCACAACTACACAACACAAGACAGACTAGAATGCAGTGTGTCCAGCCCGGGAAAAATTAAGTACTAATTATCAAAATATCCCTCGCAAAATGTACTACGGCTGGACACACTGCTAGAGTGAGTGCAGGAGCAGTGGCGCAATTTTTGGCATGAGTGTGCGGGGAGGGGTGGGTTGTTTGACTTACCGGGTCGTCGCCCTCTACGCCTTCTAGACAATAACAATAACAAGTAGACAATAACAATAACAGTGGTTCGCGTCGCAGCACAGTTCCAAATTCTTATAACTATCTATGACTCCCCTTACCCTCATGCTTCAACACTCATCTCTTTGGCTAAACTTACTCAGTTTTACATCGTATTAAGTTCGTAAAAGCACAACACAGTATGACATTGTGTTGAGAGTAATTGGTTTAGTACTGTTTAAAGAGTTTATAGTAGCGTATCACGCGATGCTTTAAACTTACAAGCAAAATGTAATTATCCTTCTCAACAAATTATTGGGGGGGCTCCGCCCCCTCAACTAAATTTTTGGGGGGGCTCGAGCCCCTTGGGCCCCATGGAGTCGGCGCCTATGCACACGTTCATGAACCCATGAAATGATGGATTCGTACGTTGATCCCCGTACTTACACCGCTGTTAGAATAAAAATAAACTAGGATAAAACCAATTAACCTAACATCAGTTATATAATAAAATCAACCTATTTTAGGTTATATAAACTCAAAACAAGATTATTACTTTAAAACATAAGTAGGCATTACCTACTTCAATCTCTTGATATAAAAGAATAGAATTTATTTGTAATAAGGGTTACGCCCTATACACAAAGCGATGAGTACATAGTATTCCATAATAGGCCTACATAATTCACAAGTTGATTGAATTACTTCATAATAAGGTATTTCGAGTATTGTGTTAGTTTAGTCAGTTCTCTTACATAAATCACATTATGGTGTAATTTAAAAGAATAAATTACATGATAGATGTTTCCTAATAATCATGAAAGCTTTTCCTAAGCATCAAAAGACAAATAAAATCTATAACCAAAAAATACTGATAGAATAATATACTGTAAACATCAGTCAACACAGTCTGTGTACATCTGTGTAAACAACAGTAATTGAAATTTAGGTTAATAGCTTCCTCTTCAAAAATAGTTTAAATCAAACAAAATATCTTAATTCCTACTAATAGGTTGTCACGTTATTCTTTATATTTAAATAACGATTAGCCTCCTGCTTGGCATCAGTCGGTAAAGCATGAGATTTGATATAATTAGGTCGTGGTTTTCTAATAGTATTCAGTCTTAAAAAATCTTGATAGGCCTAGATATGGGCTTCTCCAATAACTCTTGTAATTCAATAAATAATAAATATATATATAAATGATACTTATACTATAGAGTTGAGGAATAAAAAATAAATTGCACACCATGAAAGTTTCATACATATATTACATAAATAATGCAAAGATCAGTCGAGGCAAAAAATATATATAGAGCGATAAAAAAAAATATAATATAAAAATAGAACAATAATTGAAATCAATAAAAATATCACAGGCTAACTTTATATTCTAGATTTATGGCACGAATCATTACCATGTGCCTTTATCTTAAAATCATATGCATTCTGTTGCATGTAGTTGCGATATGCGCTTGCTAATACTTGTCGACTTGGATAATTCAATCAAAAAATGTGTGCTCTAAGATCAGCTTGATAAATTAGCCACTAATAATCCAAATATATATATATATTAAAATCTCTAGTATTTAGTAGATTTATTTGTATCGCATATATATTTTTATCTCAGGGTGCAAGATTCGGCACCTGACGGAATGGGTAGAGCCATTCATCTAGTGAATTAGAACTATAATAAATTATCGCAAATTGTATTGCAAAAAATTAAATATTATATGCATATGTTTTAATAGCCTAGATTTCGTACTTCTTTGATTTAATAGAATTTCTAAAATATTGATCTATATTTTGCTTTCAAATAAATACCTTTAATACTAATTTTACTTGCGCAAGTATTACTCTTATTAATTTCTCAATTTATAATAAAACCCTTTCGGCGAGCTAGCTTTGATCATCAGATTAATTCGAAGCACTAGGGCGCCCATCACTAATTCAAATTTAATCACTCACGTGTCGAAAATCTTCTTGTAAGCCGCCGATGTCGATCCAACTCCATGTGGTCCGGGAATATGGTAGCCGGAATCGTCTCCTCCAAGGGGTTATAAATTTAATTAAAAATGAAAAATGACTTCTGCTTCACAATAGCATCACGAAGTCTTTTAAGAAATTTAATAATTTACTTTAACTTTAACTTTTACAAAATCATTAGTAAGGTACTTCGCTCTAAAATATTTGGGGTCCTCTTATGGTGGCATTGGCTGGCGAGTGCTGGTTCTTCCTTCTCAAGTTTTACAGATCCTCTTTCCGACTTTCAAATTAGCATAAAATTTAAATATCTTAGTCCTCCGCCATTTAGGTTCAAATAGATCTTACAAAAAATACCAAAATATTGCTTAGATTATATGATTAATAATTTCTTTGCATTCGAGCCATATCGATAACATAGATTACACAAATTTTAACACAAAATCTAGTACATTTATATAAATATATAGAAATATTTTTGAACTGGCCTACAGTTGCCGCCTATTAACTGCCGTTTTACTATTGGTGCATGCAAATTTTATTCGGTATTCATGCGCCTGGTAACTCTTATTTCCTGAATACATTAAATTATTTTTATTTGGTTTTTTATTTATGCTCTTTGCATGCTAGTAATATTCTATACATTAATATTAATTCCATGCTACCTAATAATTAGCCACGTGGACGGGTGTTTTTTCATATTGCACACCATCTGATTGCAATAAAGCTCTGCCAAGGGGTTTTGGTCAGATTCTACGTTCCTCGGTTTGATCGATCTCTAGGTCACCGATCCGTGAATACATGTACATAACCTCAATCTTCAAATATTTTATATAATAATCTATTTTTGAGCAATAAACTCCTTCAAATCCTTTTTAGGTTCTTGTACCATTTAGCCAGAACAAGCTGATGCTATCTAATCGTATTTATTATCTATTTGGCGATATTAGCCAGTTACTTTATTTCAGACCTATTACTGTTTCTGTTAGGGCTTTTTGTCTACCCAGATTTAATATGTTACACGCGCCCCTGGGTTTGAATTCAAAATATTTGAGAATCACAATGTTTTTAATGAAAACCCACCCTTCAATACATCGATATACACTATACTTTATTTATAAATTATACTCTCATACTTCTATCACAGTTCGCAGACATATTTGCTGCATCTCCTTCATACCTTTATCAAATACAATAACAAATTCTCCTCCTCAACACACATAAAATATCATAAATATAAACTTCTAAACGTACTCCTCCTGACAACACTTAACATATAGTAATTTTTAAATTCGCCGCTTGCAGGGCCGCCAACCTAACTACACACATTTCATAATTCTCACAAATGATTCCTTTTAGACAATAATTTCGATTCACAAAACTTCTGGGCTTATATCTTATAGTATTTCTTAGGTCTTAATATAAATAATTTTCTATACATCAGGTACAATACTTTTCTTTTGCTAATGGCTCTTTGGTTTTGGTAGCTGGTATTCACTTTAAGTCTTTTTCAGGTAACAAACGTGGCATAATTAAAAGTAATAAATATAAAACATATAAATAAATATATCGACATTAATAAATATAATAAATAACAATAATAAATAACTTTTTGGGTACAGTATTTTTTTTATAAACATATGTTCAACAGACGTCACATATTTGATTTAGGTGGCTTTGCTCAGCTGGTCGCTGTTCTACATTTCATAGTGCTACATGTTACATCAGAATTTGCTGTCGACTTTCATAACTAACCTAACTGCTCAATTTTTTCTCTTAAAAAGGTAATTAACAAATTTTAATTTTATTATCCCCGCTTGTGTCCTTTTTTATCTGATGTATATAATTTAACTACATATTTAAAAATTGTTCTTTTCCTTATTGCAGGCTTCTAACGGCTGGAAGGAATTAAAATACTGGATTGTTGCCATGCGGTCCTATGCCAAGATTAAATTTATTAAGGAAGGTTAGTAATCGGTTTGATAATAGTGTTTTCCTTGATTTCTTATCATATTTATTTGAAATTCGACGATATTGCATGTGGAAATGTTGTGATTTACTTGCATCTTCTTGCATTCTGTTTGTAGATTGTTGCTGTAGGCCGTTCGGTTATCTGCTATCGTTGGTGAGGCTGTCCTAATTGATAATTTATCTTCATGAATTTAAAGCCCTTGTATCTGTGTATTCCTTTAAATAATTCCAAGCTTCATTTATGATAATTCCTTTTAATCCATTCTTTTTCCAATCAATCTGTACTCTTAACTCATCCTTCCTTTTATTATCATTTAATATTCTTGATCTCGGTTCATTATAAATTAGTAGGCTCACAACAATAACTATTTTTATAATATTAAATTTCCAATTATCAATCATAGATTCATTTAACAACAACAATACAATATTTTTCCTCCTATCCACAACACAGTCTTTTATCCATATCACAGCCATTATTACAAACATTAAACACCATAACAAAACATTTATTATCTCTTTAATAGCATAATCTCTCATCATATCATATCCAGGTACTTCCATTTTATTAATATAATTCCTTGTTTCCATCACTCTTCTTAACCACCTTCCATTATTCATTAGTCTCAATAAGTAGTCCACTCCATTATTTTCCCGGCATAAATCCATAGTAGTCCTATCAGTATCTTCGTTTCTATACCATTTCTTTGGCCCATTATTCCGGTCACATCGCTGATTGGCTCTCTTAAAACGTATGTGCCGCGGATGCACGCCGTCGGTCCGCTCCTGTCCTCCTCGGTGCCGGTCCGGTGTCCTCCTCGGGCGTTTGAACCGTGCATGCGGCCTCCATCGGCGCGCGCGGTTCCTCTGTTTCCTTCGCCTCCGGGCCTTACGATGCATGCTCCTCTCCTCCCGAATGCCGTCCTCTCTGTCCTGATGCCGGTCGGGTGTCCTCGGGCGCTTCCGTCTCCGGGCCTTACGGTGGTCGCTCCTCTTGTCCGGTAGTCCGTCCTCCCTGGTGTCGTCCTCTTGGTCCAGGTCCTTGGTCTGCTGTGGGGTCAAATGATGCGCGGGTGTGGTGTGCAGATACATGGTGGCGGTCTCTGGATATGCGGGCTGCTCTTCCTGCGGTGATGTGTCTTCGGCGGGAAATAATATACTTAAAATGGGTTGATGTTTGCGGCTGGCTTTAATTGCATGTTTGGCGGCGGTTTTTGATGGTAGGCTGTCTTGTATTGACTTCTGTTTTTCTAATATTTTCGGTAAACCGTTCACAAAGGTGGTATATGAGGCTGTAGTATCTTTATTTTCTCTATCTATTTTTTCTGAGCTTGCGTGGGTTGTATCGGGGTTGTCATGTATTCGTAATTTTTTAGCTGTAGTCTTCTCTGCGTTTGGTGGTGGGTTATCTTGTGTTTTTTGTTTATTTGATCTGGACGCATGCTCTAATGTGTAGTTTGTACTTATTTGATGAGGTGGCGGTTTATAATTTCTGTTATGATTATTCTGATTGTAATCATTATTTGTGTTAAGTCGATCATGGCCATAATAATAATTTCTTTTGTAGGTTTGCTGTGGATAATGGTTTGTTTGACAATTTTGAGAGTTTCTATTATTCCAGCTGTTATTTTGATTATGATTATAACGGCGTTTAAATTGAGGGGTAGATCGTGAGCAATCATATGGTACTAATTCATAATTTTGGCTGTTATACTGATTAAATTTTGAGTTATGTTGATTTTGTGCGTATCTCTGGTCTGAACGGTGGTTTGATATTGCCATCACAGACTGTATGCCATATAAATGATTTATCAGCTGCTTGCAATCAGTAATGGGTTGTGTGGCGAGTGCCATTCTAACTTGATACGGTAGCTTCTTTAAAATAATACTTGCTAATGCCGATTCGTTAATGGGCTCGCTCAATTGAGAATTTTTAAACTGTAGGGCAGTGACGAAAGTGGTACATGCACCGTCTAAGTTAGGGTTGAAATCGCATGATATAATGTCCGCTAGCACGTCCAACTGTTTACTTCTGCTCCAATACTGTTCCAGGAAGACAGCTACAAACTCATCCAATGATGTAAATTCATGGGCTCTACTCCGAAAGAACATCAGGGGTTCGCCAATCAATAAATTAGTCAAACGAAGACGCCAAAAATTCCAAGAGGTAGGTGCAAGAGTTTGTACTAATTTTATCTGATCAATGAATGGTTGAGGTTGCAAATGGCGATCAGTATTATCAAATTTTCCTAGTCCTTGTAATATACTATGTACGTTGAGGTTGTCTGTTTGAATCCCTTGAGGTCGTTGTTGAATATGATTTTCTAATGCTGTTATTTTTTCCTGTGTTATCTGCCATTGACTATTATGTGTAATTTTATTTGCGTTTACTTCTTGATTTAATTGAGTCAGAGTGGATTTTTGAATTAGTAGAGTTCCGTTTAAAGCTTTACAGGTTTCAGTATTTTGATTGATGCTACCTTGCAGTTGGTTCATTTTTGTGGACATATTAATCTGTTTATTTTGTATTTCTTTAATACTGTTAATATTTTTGTCAACTGTAGTTGTTAATGTTTGATTGGCAACGGTAATTTGTTTGTGGATTTCTTGGTGGCAATCGGCCTTAATGTTATTGGTTATATCCTGAATGGGTGTAGTGATTTGTATGGTTAGGTTATCTATCCTTTCGTTGAGCTCACATGTAACCGTATCCAACCTTTCCGATAATCCTGCCGTAACTTTATCCTGACTTTCTTTCTGTAGATTTATCATTGCTTTTAATTCTTCCCTATGATTCTCTACTTTAGCCTCAATAGTATCTAACCGTCGTTCTACTGATTTTATAGCGCCCGCTGTCTCTTTCATGCCCTGTTCCATTGTTTGCTTATTTGCCTCTTTCATTTCCACATTCTCTTTTTTAATCTCCTGCATCATTCTGTCCATTGTGTTTTGTAGCATAATATTGAACATACTGCTAGTTTGTTCCATCATTACCTTTTGAAAAGGATCTAGCTCTGTGACTGAAAATAGACTTTGTTTGCTCAGATGTGACTCGGCCTCTGGAGATGCGGGTTCGGCAGGCTGCTCCTCGCCCCCTTCAAAGTTGATCTCTACTATCCGTTGATTCAATGGTGTGTCAGCGCGTCGATTCGAGTGGATGATAGAGGTTGCAGACCTGGTGGATCGAAGACTATCGACCCGACGCTTCCTGGTTCCCTTTCTCGTGGCGTATTGGCATCTACCGTGGTGGGGTTTGATGTGCTTGGAGTCGACAAAGTGGGATCTGTGCAACCGCCGTACATATATGAAACTTCAGAGTTTGCGGGAGTGTGATTCATTATGTCAAATATGATAAATGCTAATTAAACAGTGACAAAAATGATAAGCGAAGATGCTTAAAAAAGAGACACAAACCGGGACTTACAGTGAACAGTGATGTGTAAAGTGTTTGGATACTCTTACAACAAGGTATTTATACTTAAGTTTTTTACAATGCTCTAGCGCCCCCAATGTTTTGTTGATTTATTCTTGGCTAGTTTACAGGCTGCGACTTATTTTCCAACCGGCTTAAACACCTAATATATTTTTGACTAGAAAGTAATAGCAGTTTAGGCTTATAAAATATAATCTCTCTTTATAAACATATAATTTTTCACAGTACTAATAATATAAAATTTTCTTTAAAACATATAATTTCTCTCTATTTAAAGCTCTTGTTTCCCCAAAAAGTAATACAAATTTCCCTTCGCCAGTTTTCCTCACAACTCGTATAAGTTATCTATAATTTTCAATATGGTTATTGACTTAATTTCAAATAATTATTCAATGAGCTTGGCTCTCATCATCAGTCCCACGTTGGTACGACATGTCTTTGTGTCACGTTATTCTTTATATTTAAATAACGATTAGCCTCCTGCTTGGCATCAGTCGGTAAAGCATGAGATTTGATATAATTAGGTCGTGGTTTTCTAATAGTATTCAGTCTTAAAAAATCTTGATAGGCCTAGATATGGGCTTCTCCAATAACTCTTGTAATTCAATAAATAATAATATATATATAAATGATACTTATACTATAGAGTTGAGGAATAAAAAATAAATTGCACACCATGAAAGTTTCATACATATATTACATAAATAATGCAAAGATCAGTCGAGGCAAAAAATATATATAGAGCGATAAAAAAAATATAATATAAAAATAGAACAATAATTGAAATCAATAAAAATATCACAGGCTAACTTTATATTCTAGATTTATGGCACGAATCATTACCATGTGCCTTTATCTTAAAATCATATGCATTCTGTTGCATGTAGTTGCGATATGCGCTTGCTAATACTTGTCGACTTGGATAATTCAATCAAAAATGTGTGCTCTAAGATCAGCTTGATAAATTAGCCACTAATAATCCAAATATATATATATATATTAAAATCTCTAGTATTTAGTAGATTTATTTGTATCGCATATATATTTTTATCTCAGGGTGCAAGATTCGGCACCTGACGGAATGGGTAGAGCCATTCATCTAGTGAATTAGAACTATAATAAATTATCGCAAATTGTATTGCAAAAAATTAATATTATATGCATATGTTTTAATAGCCTAGATTTCGTACTTCTTTGATTTAATAGAATTTCTAAAATATTGATCTATATTTTGCTTTCAAATAAATACCTTTAATACTAATTTTACTTGCGCAAGTATTACTCTTATTAATTTCTCAATTTATAATAAAACCCTTTCGGCGAGCTAGCTTTGATCATCAGATTAATTCGAAGCACTAGGGCGCCCATCACTAATTCAAATTTAATCACTCACGTGTCGAAAATCTTCTTGTAAGCCGCCGATGTCGATCCAACTCCATGTGGTCCGGGAATATGGTAGCCGGAATCGTCTCCTCCAAGGGGTTATAAATTTAATTAAAAATGAAAAATGACTTCTGCTTCACAATAGCATCACGAAGTCTTTTAAGAAATTTAATAATTTACTTTAACTTTAACTTTTACAAAATCATTAGTAAGGTACTTCGCTCTAAAATATTTGGGGTCCTCTTATGGTGGCATTTGGCTGGCGAGTGCTGGTTCTTCCTTCTCAAGTTTTACAGATCCTCTTTCCGACTTTCAAATTAGCATAAAATTTAAATATCTTAGTCCTCCGCCATTTAGGTTCAAATAGATCTTACAAAAAATACCAAAATATTGCTTAGATTATATGATTAATAATTTCTTTGCATTCGAGCCATATCGATAACATAGATTACACAAATTTTAACACAAAATCTAGTACATTTATATAAATATATAGAAATATTTTTGAACTGGCCTACAGTTGCCGCCTATTAACTGCCGTTTTACTATTGGTGCATGCAAATTTTATTCGGTATTCATGCGCCTGGTAACTCTTATTTCCTGAATACATTAAATTATTTTTATTTGGTTTTTTATTTATGCTCTTTGCATGCTAGTTAATATTCTATACATTAATATTAATTCCATGCTACCTAATAATTAGCCACGTGGACGGGTGTTTTTTCATATTGCACACCATCTGATTGCAATAAAGCTCTGCCAAGGGGTTTTGGTCAGATTCTACGTTCCTCGGTTTGATCGATCTCTAGGTCACCGATCCGTGAATACATGTACATAACCTCAATCTTCAAATATTTTATATAATAATCTATTTTTGAGCAATAAACTCCCTTCAAATCCTTTTTAGGTTCTTGTACCATTTAGCCAGAACAAGCTGATGCTATCTAATCGTATTTATTATCTATTTGGCGATATTAGCCAGTTACTTTATTTCAGACCTATTACTGTTTCTGTTAGGGCTTTTTGTCTACCCAGATTTAATATGTTACAAGGTATTCTAAATTTCTACCAAACATATATCGTTAATTTTCTTACATCACAATAAATACTTTGATGGAAGCTTTCTTTGAAGATATTTTCCTTAATAATATTATAAATTTATGACGTACCTTTAGTAGCGGTTATAGGAGAAAAATCTCCATTGTGAGGTTACAATTTGATACTCTCTCTCTCTCTTCTTAATTAAAGCGACTACATAGGCAAAAGACTAAAAATGCTGCTGGAACAAAAGGTTCCAGAGCCAAATACTAAAAAAAAGCCTAAAGCTGGCATGGAAGCCAAGATTAATACCAAGTTCTGAACAGATTACATCATTTAGTACTGCTTATGTCGGAGAACAGACGCTGAGTGAAGCCACTTCGCTTTTCTCGTCTTGAGGTGGACAGCTGTGAGATCGGCCATACTAAATAGATCTAACCAACACCAACTGTGATTGGCAGTTACTATTCTCTAGAAAAATTTCCACCATAGAAAGGACGTTACAATTACAATTTAAGATACATTCTCCCACCAAGTGACAGCTATTTTTCCTAGGCAGCTATAAATTCCTTGCCTTATAAGGTTGTGAACCAGACTTATATTCTAGGAAAATCGTTGATCTTCCCACAACTTCTACACACACACACCTATAGAGTCGACACTACACAACGCAAAAAGCAAGGTTCATGAACTAGACTGTTGCTCCAGGAAAATTGATGTTATTCCTAGGATCCTAGCTTCTACGCACACACTTACAGAGTCAACACAACACAACACAGAAAAGCAGAACAGCAAAATCCATTTTTATAACAGGCTAACTTCTCAGGCTAATTTGCATAATTCTCATCACTCATAATTGTAACAATATTTATTGTTACAAATTGGAAATCAATTTTGCAGTGATTGGCTGTTTCTCTTTAAATTTATTATTGTAAAGCTGCGTTTACACCGGAGTTAATATCACGAGTTTTAACAAAAAGTTATTAACTTGACAAAAGTTAATCTTATTATATAAAAGCGGAATGCACTCACTGACTGACTGACTGACCCACTCACTCACTCACTCACTCACTCACTCGCAGAACTAAAAATCTACCGGACCAAAAACGTTCAAATTTGGTAGGTATGTTCAGTTGGCCCTTTAGAGGCGCACTAAGAAATCTTTTGGAAATATTTTTACTCTAAGGGTGGTTTTCAAGGGTTTAAAGTTCGTCTTTTAGCATGTATATTCTTTTTATTCTCTTAATAATAATTGAAAAATGACCATACCATATATGTTACTATAAAACTATAATCTAGATAGAGTACTTCTTCGAAACAGTTGTTAACAGGCAACTAAATCAATAATTTTGTCAGGTTGGCATTAAGTTGAGTTGACTTTGTTAGGTTGGCACCAAGTTGAAGATTTGAATGCATTTATGGCGGAAAAATTGATTGGGCACTGCTACTTCGATCAAAGCTATTCCTGGGAATATTAAATTACTAGCCGTCAGGCTCGCTTCGCTCGGTATATCCGTTTAGCTAGACGTTTAGTTTGGACCCCTATTAGTTTGGATCGTCTAACATATGATCGTCCTACAATAATGGAAAATGCAGGCGAGCGAAGCGAGCCTACTGATCTCATTCTCGGACGATCCAGTCGGGGGTCCAGGGGGCAGAGCCCCCTGGCTAGACGGATATGGCGAGCGAAGCAAGCCTGACGGCTAGTAACTCATATTTCTAACAGAAAATTCCTTGTTATTAACAAGATCTTGTTATCAATATAATTGACTTCCATATTATTTCATTTAACGAGAGTATTCATATGATATAACAGCCGGATTAAAAGCAAAAAATTGTCTTCAAATTTGAATTGAAACATGTGTGTGATCTTCAAAATAATGTTCTTCATCTGATCTAATGTAAATAAATTATAATGCGTTCACACCAGAGTTTAAAACAGAAGTTTTCAACATAAGTTAATAACATTTTCTTTTGGCTGCTAGTTTTGTTATCAACAAAAGTTAATAGCTTTGTCACGTGTTTTGTCTGCAGCTGTAGTTATTAGGGAACAGCTGTAGTTGTAGGATAGGGATGCTGGGCGAGGGGGTTGCGGGGAAGATGGTATCCTGCAGTTATTAACAAAAGTTACCGACTCTCGATGGATAACATAAATCTTGTTAATAACAAGAAATTTTCTGTTGAAAACTCGAGTTATCAAGTTTTTCAAGAGAATTTTTTTGTCGAATCAGTCAAGTTGACAACTTTTCATTAATAACTCATGTTATCAACTCCGGTGTAAACGCAACTCAACATGATGTTATTAACTTTTGTAATAATTAACATCAGTTGATAACAAAAATGTTAAAAACTTATGGTAGTTATTAACTCCGGTGTAAACCCAGCTTAACACTATTATTTTGTAAATAAGTCCTTTCTGATGAATGAATTTGAGATTTCAATTTATTTACGAATTTTCTATCATTATTTGCACTAAAATTGGACTAAAATTTGAAAGTGAATGAACCTACTTTTCGGAATCAGTGTAGGAATCGAAAATCGGGGAAGGAGCAGTTTTGGGCTGTGCCTGTTGGTCTTCTCCCAAATATTTAATAAATATTGTCCTGTGTTCCATTGAATGAATAGATAGAATAAGTAAATACATTATTGATTTATGGTGAATTGATCCAAATTATAGGTAGACTCACTCTATAAAGTCAGAGGAATAATTATTTATTACAAAAGAGTTGCCAATCTGTTAAACAATATGGCGTTCATGAGACAGTTCAACATCAGCCAATGAGATCGCGAGATGGGTCTAATTTCAAAGTGAACCTGCTTGTGATTTGTCAACGTTGATTAGTTGAAATCAGAATCCACCAATAGCATTCAATAGAGACAAACCGGGACAACATTGTTCGCTCCTTATGGAAATCTTGAAATATTTCCAAATAATTGACTTTCTTAAAGCGCATTTCGTTGGGAAAAAATATGATTAAGGAGATCTAATTTTATTTCAATTATCACTACTATCAATTAATATTTTATTTTTCTGTTGCAGGAAAACCCATATTGATGAAACGAGGAGATAGATTTCTTCTTTACGGTAATTGAAAGACAATTAAGAAGTATCTCGACAAAAAATCAATATTATTGTAGATTCTAGTTGTTCTCGAAAAGACTGAAAAAGTTTCTTCAAGAAACAATACTCTACTATTGTGTAAAGATTTGTGATCACTTCCGATTGTAACATTACATATTGATATTGTAAACTGTATATTTATTTCAATCATTGAGAAGTAATAAAAAAAGGTTCCTCATTGTTGGAATATCGTGAGTTATCTGTATTCTTTCTTTGAGACTCATTATCTATCCATCTCATATTGGTGATTGAGTCCATGCTCCAAAATAATAAATTAATGATTAAAGATAGATTTATAGAATAATAGATAAAATTCAGCTGCTTCCACACTGTAGAAGTGTGTCTCCATAGAGATATTCAACTATTAAGGGTGTTCAAAGGCTAACGTTTTTCGAAGTTTTTCGATTTGTACACTATCAAGCTATCAAAATGAAAAAGTTTTCTCAGGAAAACATTTTTTTCCGATCTTTACTTCTAAAGATTTGAGCGCCTAAAATTCAGATTTTTGAAACAGAACATTTCAAATCCGGTGAGAGATAAATTCTTGAAATTCAGAGGATGAATTTTTGATGGTATTGTTGATTGAAAAACCACCACCTTAGAGTGTGATGTGCCTAAGAAGATAATTTTGAATAAAATTTAGAATTTAGAAATAGGCCGGCACATCTAGAAAATACCTGAGTCTATACCTAATTCATGCAGGTGAACGGGCTAGAGTCAAGAAAACTTCAATTAATCTTGCCATGCCTGATTTAATAGGTTTATACTATAGAATGACACTACACTTTGGAATAATTAAACAAAAAATACAAACAGCTTCAATAACATTGGCAACTAAAATCGAACAACAGAAACAACAATTTCATGTTACTTTGTTGACATTCTTCATCTGATTCGGGGGCGCATTACTATCCCCGTTTAGATAGCAATACGTCACAAAACCAAACAAGATCAGTCATAAAATAACCAATCAATTTCAACATGAAATCACTCAAGAAAGAAAAAACCCGTTGAACCCAAATTTCGTCGATAGTAACCCATATAACCCATTTCATAATAATTTTGAATCCCCACTTTTGATTGACATTCTCGAATGAACCATTGTTTCACTACACTGCACTTTCGTTGGTTTGTACGTTGCTTTATCGTCGGGGTTACAGTACCTTGTTTTTGGCGGTGAGCTTTTACCGGTTGAATTTGGCTTGACGGCGCCGTCCTCTTACGTCCCTAGACCTGTCGTCTGAACGGGTGTCTTGAAGCGGTTTTACATAAAGTTGCGGGACCAAAGGGGTGGTAGTACAAGAAGTTGGTTTGGGGACACACATGAACCGCTGTAAATAAATGTATTACAGCATTAATTTCTAACTCTTCCTACAATTCATCAAAAGCTAAAACAGGAGTTTATTCTGTTATTTAATTTAGATTTTATCTTGACGTTCTGATTTCATTCTCAAAATTTAACAGATTTAAAACAAATTTACTTGCCAGAGTGTCATTAATATACAATGCAAATTATGTAAACACTCATAATAAATTAATATAATGCTTTTAGAAAAATGAATACTTCATTAATTATGATGTTAACTTTTATATAATTGAAATGATGCAAACTTATATGATATTTTTGTTTGGTTTGCAAAATCAAATATAATTTTTCATATAGTAGCTCGGCTAGTATTGTTGGAAACTTGTGCGCCAGCCAACATTTATTTTATTTATTATTTATGAACTATAGGACGCAATCCAAGTGTAAATAACGGGCATTCGCCCAAAACTGCTCAGAACCTTAATTAAAAATGAACATTCCAGAGTTTATGATTTGATTTACCTACAAATACAAGTCCAAAACTAGTATCAACTGAAATTATGAATTATCACCTAATAAAACAAGACACTTTATAACACAATAAAAGAAAAAAATATTGAAAATTTCACATTAAGGAAAGATAATGTTTGCCTTATAAGATTCACCTTTAATTAAATAAAATTAGTAGACACATAGAAAATAATTTAAATGTATTAAAATTTGAACATTCATTAATATTAATTTCCTGGAGAAGAAAAACTTTCTTCTTCATCTATTAAGATTTCTATCATAAAAAATTACTAAATCATTCAAAAGCCTTAATGACATAAGAAAACAGAGTCTGAAAAATATAAATTAAAAAATGTCATAAACTCAATATGAACAATTCTTAAAAGTTTCATTCCAATTTAAAGGCTATCTTCCTGACTTTCAGCAATACTCTACGATAATATATCTCCAGAAACAATAACTCAAATGTAACGTAACTGAAAACTTTCTATACTTCTGTAGAAAAAAATTTATAAGTATCTTCCATCACTAATAAAATCAAAAGGATTATTCTCAATCAATATTATTAACTTGAAAAATAACAGGCTTAATTAATTCAATACTCTTATGGAAGTTTCAATCACTAAAACTCCCTAAATTATATTTTAACCTTATTTTACGTACCTTAGCGGTTATTTGAAGAAACAATTATTCGTACATGATGAAGAAACACAATTAAACCTTTCAGGACATGGCACTACTAGTAAATTTAAACTTAATAAAAATAAAACTAGCTCCTACATTAACTAAAAATGATATAAACTCATAAATTGCCCAAAAAGGGCGAAACATAATGACTACATCTTTACTCTCGTAGTGCTCCTAGCAAAGTGTCCTCCGAAACGTAATCTGGTCTGTCGGCTGGGGAATCGCCCCACTACTGTATTTAGAAACAGGTCTCCTATTGGGCGAACGGAATCAATTTGACCAATCGTCGCGTGGCTTCTACAGCCTTTGGACCAAATAGTAACTGCAAAATCGGTAGTTTGTTATAATTTCAAAGCTTGCTGTTTTCCCACTTATCGCATTTTATGTCGCGACAAGAAGGCTAAGTTTTAGAGATAATTCCATAATCTACATTCCTCGACGACTCGGAGCCACAATTTTTAAATATCTATCATGTGAAACTCGAAGTCATGGCCGTTCATAATAGAGAGAGAAAATAATTTATTTCGCTAACTCACTTACAATAATGGCTCTAGTATATTGCGTATTAAATTTACTATTATAACTTGGGAAAAGGCCTGAATTAAAGACAGTGCCCGGCACACTCCCCTTCCTTCCGGTGTGAAACACGCAAAAAGAAATCTAATCAGGATATGTTACCATAGAGGCATTCTGTATGATTTGGAGAGTCGAATTTCTGGATTGATAGTAGGATCCAATTTGAAGCGGGCCCTCTTCAAAAGAAATCTCTTTAATCATTCCGAAATTCAGCAAAATGTATAACTAATTGAGATTTGTGGCAAGAGTCTTTAAAACTGTGGCAAGAGTCAGGACAAAACAATATGGACGTGTCCACCTTTTAAGTAGGTACTAAAAACGGACCGAGTATAATAATCTTGAATACTTCAATCACTTTATTGAGTCCCTGGTTATTTTCTTGGCAAACTCTAACAAGGGAAAACGTTTAAAAGACATCATAGTTTTAATTGGTCCTATGTTACTCTGCTGTTGTAAAATATGAAGTACGTTTGATCATAATAGTAAAGGATGAAACCTTTTTCACTCTGCTGAATGTATTGAAATCTAACTATCATTACTATAGAGTTGAGAGTGCAACATATTTTTAACAATAAAAAGCAATTCAATAGGCAATACTATTCTACATCGACTACGATTCAAAGATAATAATGGTTGAAACTGCAACGCTAGTGAGTCATCGGAGAGCAATGACACACGCTTGATGTACATTCCGTAGCTATGAAAATTTTCTATCCATTATTGTATTCCAGCAGGAAATCTCTATCACTGAATTGTATAAAGTGAACTAAAACGGAATCAGTAGAATTGAATAAACCTATGATAAGATTATAATTGTATTAATCACGGAAGGTAAACTAATAAAGAATAGGGATATCAACAAAATAATATAAAATATAAAGCGAATAGAATATAAAATATGAGGCCTTAGACATTATTCTTATTATTTTATGAATGAGAATATATTTTATCTAAATGTACTAACTCCTAACTATGTGAATGTATAATTCTTAACTATGAATGGATGAGTATTAAGCTATTGAAAATGGGTATAGTATAGAATATTATGATAAATCGTCTTATGCTAAATAACTTATTATTATTATTATTATTATTATTATTATTAGAGACATCATTTACATACATAGTATTATGACTGTTGATGACTTCAAAAATTGATCATCACCCGATTTACCAAACAATCAATTATCTACTACCGTGAGAAAACTGTACAATTATTTCATTTACCGCGAGTATGCAGCCGTGCATGAAATAAAATTAAACCTAATTCACCTACCTAAATATATTTAATATTACAAAGTTAATAACATAATTTAATGACTAATCTAGTTGCGCAAGTTATTTACATTCCGGAATTTCTTCTATATACATTATATTGTCACGTAACAAAATCTTTGACTAATCCTTCCTGAACCCGTAATGAATCCTTCTAACAAATACGGTAAATATCTTTATCATAACTCTTTTTCTCCTTTCTCCTTCTCATTCATTAGGAATCATCTCGTTGAGTGTATAGGGACAAGGCTACAGAGTGGCGCCATACTCACAAAACTTATCCAATTATTACTCAGGACAAAATATCTTGTCTTCAATTGACTGATCTTTTTCCTATTTTTTTCTGATCTGTTTCGGATATTTTTCAACATGACTCAAGCGTGATTTTGCATTCTACAATCATGAGAAAAACACTTTTCATTATAATATTCCAGTAGGAAACTTTTACCACAGAACGCTAGTCAAAACAAAACTATGATCGAGTGCCAGGCTATTATTTATCGCAAACCCAAAGTACGTGACATTTTCTCTAAACACTGGAAGAGTAATTCTCAAGGCATGATTTAATAATATGAAAATTCAACTGGAACAACTATCTTAGCATTGGACTGCTACTGCTTGACTTCTGATTATCAACATTATTGAATTTACCAATACACTAACACATTAATAGACTACTATTACACTATTACTGATTCTCAATTTCACTGACATTTTCAAACCTTACTGGAGCCTCACATAATTATTCCTCAACTATAAACTTCATATTTAACTAGATCTCAAAGCATCCCAACTTATTCACATGGAAAACTTGATTGCCATTTTACTATTCATCATTAAAAAAAATTTATCATTTCATTAAAGATTTTCCTATTTTTTTTTATTTATTAATACTTTTTGACTATTTATCTCTAAAGGGTCCTACTACTGTTAATCACCTCAATTTAATTTTGCCAACAAAAATTCTATTTCCTTTTTGACACGAATTTTCCTACATATTTCTACTTTCATCTCCCCAATTAACCTTTTAATCAACCTTTTAACTCTCAACTACAGAATAATTTAAACTCATGCTTAACTCAAGAGATTTTTCCCTTTTCATTTCAAATTCAACTAGAAGAATTTCACTGTTAATTTTAACCTTTTAATTTAACCCGTTCAGTACTGTTCCAATATTTATTTCTACTTTCATTAATAACCATTTAGCATTACCTACTCGAGAATTTTTCTCTGATATTTTATTTGTATACCTTAACTAATAACTTTAAATATTCATTGTCTGAAACCTTCAATTTTCGTTACCATACCAAATTTCTAAGCAACTTTAAACTCAATAATACCCCTTTTTTTTTTTTTTACTAATTATTACTTGTGTTTTTGCGGCTGACTTTCCTACCAAGCATTAACGAACCTTTTGACTGGGCTTCCCTAAACTGCATTACGCTGATTGTTTTCCTTACAATCACTACGAAGACTCACTAAATATTCTAGATGTCGGTTTACCTTATTCTACTGACGAGCCCCATAACTCTCGAATGAACCAGACCGTTTACTAGATACAAAAAAAAATCTTAGCTCACACCATCTTCGGTGCCTTTCGCTAAAATTATACAATTCCACCGTACAAATTTGCAAGGTTAGTCACAGCTAAATTCCTTGATTTGTTACATGGACAACACTATCGGGCAGTGCTCCGTTCTCTCTGGACACGGACCTACACTCGCGCCGATTACCTAAATTCAACCTCAACACACACAGGAAGGACATCCCCATGTCCTCCTCTAAATCTTGAGTCTCAACTAAACAAACAAAAAAAATTCCCCACAGCCTACAGGAAACGTCACCAACACAACGGATCTTTACACTATCACTACTTGCATGCCTACCGCAAAAATCACACAAAAAAAAAATATTTCCAATAATAAAACTGATTCACCTTTTCGAGAATAAACATTACTGATAAAGGGACTTAACAACCTCATCTCAATTAACTTATTTTTATACAAATTCCCAAGGATTTGATCATCGTTTCAACTTTAATCTACAATACCCAATTATTTAGTTTAAACATCTCAAGGCCAAAACTACTCATCAACTTTTCAAAACTACATATCAACAATAACTAATAAAACAGTTTCCTATTTATTCTCTGATTACCTTCGATCTACCTAAACTTATCAAAAAAATTTCCTATTTTCCTCAAACATTCTCCCATAATAATTTCCGAATTTTCCTAATTTACTTGGGTTGACCTTTAAAATCTCAATATTCCCTTTCACTACTACTATAATGATATTCAACTACCAGACGTGAGACCAGAATACGTACGTTGACATTACAATAATTTCTATCATCATTCACGGAATTACAGAATACAAAAAATTTATTCAGCACTTAGAATCAGTTTTTTCTCACATGTCCAAGTTTCTTCTACTCATTTTTATTCTAACGTTAAACCTTTCAATATCAATGATCAATTTCAATATGAAGTTTCAGAATACTTTCAACTTAAGCCTCAATGATACTTGACTTTATCTTTAAGCACTTCAAAAGATTATCATTTTAATGGTTTAACATAACTGAATAACTTTCTGTTTCATCTACAATTATTTAAACTTCAGAAAAATTGGAGTAGCAACTATAAATTATTCATTCAACTCCAAACCTAAAATATTGACAGTTAACACGTTCACAGAATGAATTATTAAGTATAGACTCAGAAAAATTGATCTAGTATTATTAGAGTAAGTTATGAAAAATTTGATTTTTTAGAAAATTTGAATTCCAGAGATTTAAATATCTCTAGACAGCAGAGTCGGCGCAGTTGTATGCCTTTCGCTAAAATTCAGCAGCAGTGGCGCAGTTGTGTGCCTAAGAAGATAATTTTGAATAAAATTTAGAATTTAGAAATAGGCCGGCACATCTAGAAAATACCTGAGTCTATACCTAATTCATGCAGGTGAACGGGCTAGAGTCAAGAAAACTTCAATTAATCTTGCCATGCCTGATTTAATAGGTTTATACTATAGAATGACACTACACTTTGGAATAATTAAACAAAAAATACAAACAGCTTCAATAACATTGGCAACTAAAATCGAACAACAGAAACAACAATTTCATGTTACTTTGTTGACATTCTTCATCTGATTCGGGGGCGCATTACTATCCCCGTTTAGATAGCAATACGTCACAAAACCAAACAAGATCAGTCATAAAATAACCAATCAATTTCAACATGAAATCACTCAAGAAAGAAAAAACCCGTTGAACCCAAATTTCGTCGATAGTAACCCATATAACCCATTTCATAATAATTTTGAATCCCCACTTTCTATTGACATTCTCGAATGAACCATTGTTTCACTACACTGCACTTTCGTTGGTTTGTACGTTGCTTTATCGTCGGGGTTACAGTACCTTGTTTTTGGCGGTGAGCTTTTACCGGTTGAATTTGGCTTGACGGCGCCGTCCTCTTACGTCCCTAGACCTGTCGTCTGAACGGGTGTCTTGAAGCGGTTTTACATAAAGTTGCGGGACCAAAGGGGTGGTAGTACAAGAAGTTGGTTTGGGGACACACATGAACCGCTGTAAATAAATGTATTACAGCATTAATTTCTAACTCTTCCTACAATTCATCAAAAGCTAAAACAGGAGTTTATTCTGTTATTTAATTTAGATTTTATCTTGACGTTCTGATTTCATTCTCAAAATTTAACAGATTTAAAACAAATTTACTTGCCAGAGTGTCATTAATATACAATGCAAATTATGTAAACACTCATAATAAATTAATATAATGCTTTTAGAAAAATGAATACTTCATTAATTATGATGTTAACTTTTATATAAATTGAAATGATGCAAACTTATATGATATTTTTTGTTTGGTTTGCAAAATCAAATATAATTTTTCATATAGTAGCTCGGCTAGTATTGTTGGAAACTTGTGCGCCAGCCAACATTTATTTTATTTATTATTTATGAACTATAGGACGCAATCCAAGTGTAAATAACGGGCATTCGCCCAAAACTGCTCAGAACCTTAATTAAAAATGAACATTCCAGAGTTTATGATTTGATTTACCTACAAATACAAGTCCAAAAACTAGTATCAACTGAAATTATGAATTTATCACCTAATAAAACAAGACACTTTATAACACAATAAAAGAAAAAAATATTGAAAATTTCACATTAAGGAAAGATAATGTTTGCCTTATAAGATTCACCTTTAATTAAATAAAATTAGTAGACACATAGAAAATAATTTAAATTGTATTAAAATTTGAACATTCATTAATATTAATTTCCTGGAGAAGAAAAACTTTCTTCTTCATCTATTAAGATTTCTATCATAAAAAATTTACTAAATCATTCAAAAGCCTTAATGACATAAGAAAACAGAGTCTGAAAAATATAAATTAAAAAATGTCATAAACTCAATATGAACAATTCTTAAAAGTTTCATTCCAATTTAAAGGCTATCTTCCTGACTTTCAGCAATACTCTACGATAATATATCTCCAGAAACAATAACTCAAATGTAACGTAACTGAAAACTTTCTATACTTCTGTAGAAAAAAATTTATAAGTATCTTCCATCACTAATAAAATCAAAAGGATTATTCTCAATCAATATTATTAACTTGAAAAATAACAGGCTTAATTAATTCAATACTCTTATGGAAGTTTCAATCACTAAAACTCCCTAAATTATATTTTAACCTTATTTTACGTACCTTAGCGGTTATTTGAAGAAACAATTATTCGTACATGATGAAGAAACACAATTAAACCTTTCAGGACATGGCACTACTAGTAAATTTAAACTTTAATAAAAATAAAACTAGCTCCTACATTAACTAAAAATGATATAAACTCATAAAATTGCCCAAAAAGGGCGAAACATAATGACTACATCTTTACTCTCGTAGTGCTCCTAGCAAAGTGTCCTCCGAAACGTAATCTGGTCTGTCGGCTGGGGAATCGCCCCACTACTGTATTTAGAAACAGGTCTCCTATTGGGCGAACGGAATCAATTTGACCAATCGTCGCGTGGCTTCTACAGCCTTTGGTCAAAACAGTAAAAATCGACAATAATCGACAGTAATCGGCTTGAGATAACAGTAAAAGTTGCGACATAAATTCCCTATACCATAGGATATCTATTTACGCTTTTGTTTCTCTATGTTAGAGGTCTGTAGCTGTGATGGTTGACTTGAAATTCCACGAGGAATTGAAAAGATGTTGGTAATGAAGCAGTAATGGAGGTCTAAAAAATTAATTTGTAAGTAACCACAGGCTATGCTATGTCAGTTCTTCCTGGGCTAGAATATATTCATTAAAATTGCGTTTTTATAAGAATCATAATAACGGAATATACAGTAGGCTATGTGCCGGTTGCACAAAGCCGGTTAAATTTTAATCGTGATCTATTTCACGACAACCAATCAGAAAAGACATTTTTGAACAAGCCTTCTCTGATAGGTCATTGTGAGATTGATCACAATCACAATTCAACCGGCTTCTGTGCAACCGGGCCTTATTTTTTAATATATTATAATTTTGTTTGTTTTGTAGAATTAATAGAAAGAAACTGTCTAAAGATCTTGATTTGAAATGATATGGCAAATGAATTTGCCCAGTTATCAATTTGCTCATTCATCACAGAAGAGAGTAAATTGAGTAGATTTGACATTCCTACTCCTGGTTTTACGTACGTCTGTTGAATTTAGCCTTGATTAAATGTCGGATGAATGACACTACGAGAACCAATGATCGAAGCGGATAACGTCTTTAACCAGCAGTTAGTCACGGTCAAGCCTGTTATATTTTAATCATGATTTAATTTGGCGAGAACCAATGAGAGAATGTTTTTCTGTGAAGAGGACTTCCCTGATTGGCTCGCGTCACCTCTAATCGGGATAACAGACGTTTTTGCAACTGGGTTTGAGTATTCTAGATTAATATAGAAATGCATTCATAATTAGTCCTACACTGAGAAAAATAGTCCGAAATAGGTTTAGTCTTGTAGTTAGTTGTTCACTTCACAAAATTTCCAGTCCTTATAATTATCACAAAGTAGATTTTTAAATTTAGATGCTTCAAAACCAAACATAGAAGAAATATTTCACATTATTGGATCTTTTCACATTATAACACTTATTGAATCTTATAAATTATTGTATCCATATTATATCAAGAGGCTTTATATGTTTATATTATATTCATATTATATGTTTGGACTTTCTAACATCAAAATGAACTCAATTCCGAAGTGAAAAGTGTAAATTTAAAGTATTGTGCTCACTATAACCTTAGTGTCCGGTTTCTCATTAGGGAACTTTGGATTATATACGGCGAGGTGGAACTACCCTTGGGTCTCCCCACTATTAAAGGCCATACGCCAATAATAATAATTATAATCTAGAATCTTGATGACCTGTAAGATTAAATGGATATCCTAGGAAAACCACATCACAGTATTCAAATTGAGATAGACTACTTGACCTACCTTTCAAGCTTCCGCCAAAGCTCATAATTGATAATTTTGTATAATAGTATAGGCCATTTGTAGATTCAATGAATGAATAGATCATTCTCATCAATAATTTGATATTGTTCATGAAATAGAATTACAGTACCCTCTTTTTTAAAATTAATAAATTAATAGATTGAAAATAGGTACAAATTATAACTACAAGTTTACCATGGTGTAAACTATTAGTAAAACGTTTATTTGAAATTTGAAACCTGAAGCTGATGTGAACACTAGTTGTTATAATTAGTAATTTTAATCTATTATTTTTTAATTTAAAAAAGGGTACTCTAATTCTATTCTTTGAATTCTATCTAAATAGAAATAAGTAGCCATGAATTAATTACATATTATTATACATAATTATATTCATAAACTAGCCTTCAGGCTCGCTTCGCTTGCCAAATCCGTCTAGCCAGTGGACACCGCCCCTTGGACCCCCGACTGGATCGTCCAAGAATGAAATTTTTCATTTCAGCATTTTTATCATATATGTTAGGACGATCCAGTCGGGGGTCCAGACTAAACGCCTGGCTAAACGGATATGGCGAGCGAAGCGAGCCTGACGGCTAGTAATATGATATTCCCAGGAGAATAGCTCTGATTGAAGTACAAGTGCCCAATCAATTTTTCCGCGATAAATGCATTTCAGTCTTCAACTTGGAGCAAACCTAACAAAGTCAACTCATCTTAATGCCAACCTGACAAAATTATTAATTTAGTTACCAGTTAACAACTGTTTTGAAGAAGTACTCTCTCTAGATTATAGTTCTATATTAACATATGGTATGGCCTTTTATCAATTATAATTAAGAGAATAAGAAGAATATACATGCTAAAAGACGAACTTCAAACCCTTAAAAACCACCCATAGAGTTAAAATATTGCCAAAAGATTTCTTAGTGCGCCTCTAAAGGGCCAACTGAGCATACCTACCAAATTTGAACGTTTTTGGTCCAGTAGATTTTTAGTTCTGCGAGTGAGTGAGTGAGTGAGTCAGTCAGTCAGTGAGTGAGTGCCATTTCGCTTTTATATATATAGATAGATTATCGATATCGATTAATAATTTTTTATACTTCTCAAATATTAGTAATAATACTCTTTCAAGGCCAAAGGCCTCTTACAACACACAATCAACTACTCGAACCATCTTCTGTTCTCCTCACAAGTGTGTGTAGGCTACCAACAAATTAAAGGATATTATCAACATTACACAAGATTTATGTGCCTAGTTCTCTCCTTCGGCTGCTGCGAAAATAAGAACGTAGTAATCGTGTTTTTCTTACTAGATAGGCCCCATACTGCTGCAACTGTTTCCCATCCAGCTCTGCTATTTTGTACTTTAGTACGTTTTACAAGAGATAAAGCAGCCATAAACAAAAAGCATACAGCGTTGGCTACGTCACTGCTAGAGCTCAGCGGTTTGGTTGTGAGGAGTGGGTGAGGAGAGAGAAAAGATAGTGTGAGACAGAGAGCGAGTGAGAGTTAGCATGAGTGGGGGGTGGTGGTTGAAGGGGATGGAAAGTGGAGGTTAGGGGTTTTGTGCAATCGATAAATCCACTCGAACCTACCCCACCCATCTTAGGGTGGAGGAAGGTCGGGAGTGAACAGAGTTTAGTGATAGAGGGAAAACTGGAGAAAGAAAATTTTGTGGAAAGCATGCTGGGAGAGAGTGAGTGAGAGACGAGAGAGGGGAAGAGGATGTGAGAGAGTTAGAGAGATAGAGTGAGTGAGTTTGAATGATGTAGTTTGCTGTGAGAGAGAATCAGAGTTAGAGAGAGTTAGTCTGTGTGAAAGAGAGAGAGAGAGAGATTGATTGATTGAGTACTTTATTTATGTAGATTACAATATATACTGGCTTATACACTTATATACAATAGCTTACAATACAGCAAAGTTATAGATGAATTTACATAATATAGACTAAGAAAATAACTATTGAACTGTATATGATATGAAAAAGCAATTTGTAATATAATAACTATAGATAATAATCATATTGTTATGCATCTACATAAATTGGCGGAGCTTTGGACATATCAATGTCCATTCTTTGGGAAGAATATTAAAATATCCTCCCCACTAACTCTCTACCAAAACGTTAATTTCGTTATCTAAACTGAGGATTTATTTATTAATGGAAATATTGTAAAAGTTTTAATCAATATGAATATTGAAGAGAAAAAAAACAGAAAATGATAAAGTAAAATAATTATATAGGTAGATAAGATCAAATAATTGATTAATAATGAAGTAGGCTGAAAGTAGATCAG
>NC_052508.1:13888737-13928737 GCF_014356525.2 Nilaparvata lugens
GGAGAATTTGATAATGAAGAAAGGTCATTAGCATACAAAGTGAAGAGGAGAGGGCCTAAAATTGAACCTTGTGGTACTCCATGCATAACGTTTTTCCAAGTTGACTTTTTGTCACCGACAGAT
The DNA here is from genome assembly GCF_014356525.2 of Nilaparvata lugens. Taxonomy (NCBI): domain Eukaryota; kingdom Metazoa; phylum Arthropoda; class Insecta; order Hemiptera; family Delphacidae; genus Nilaparvata; species Nilaparvata lugens. The sequence continues at coordinate 13,888,861 of NC_052508.1, forward strand.
ACACATTTTTTCCTACCTAATAGATAGATTTAAACCAAACTAATGATTTGGACTGAAACCAAGAATAGCCAACTTATTCAGAAGGACTGTATGATCAACAGTATCGAATGCTTTAGCAAAATCAAATAGGGTGAGGATGGTGCTTTTTCTTTGGTCCATAGCTAACCTTATATCATCAGTGACACGAAGCAGAGCTGTCTCAGTTGTATGGAATTTTCTAAAGCCTGATTGAAAGTTATGAACTTACTATTGTTGTCTAGAAATTTTACAACTTGAGCATGAATGAGTCTTTCTAGCACTTTGGACAATACAGGTAAAATACTGATTGGTCTAAAATCCTCAACTTTATGGTGATGGAACTTTTTAGAGGGCGAACCAGAGCAAACTTCCAGTTTTCAGGAAAATGCCTTCTTCAAGTGACTTGTTGAAATGTATGTAATGGTTGGTAAAACAGCAAATAACATCTTCTTGATAAATTTAATAGGAATTTTGTCTACACCCGTAGCATTACTATGAATACGTTGAATTGCTCTGAAAGTGTCTTCTTCTGAGATTGGATGGAAATGAAATTGATCAGTGATTGGTAAATCTAAGTTTGTAACCTGCTCTTCAAGATCATCAATGTGATTAGCAATGACAACTTCATCGCGTTGGTTAGAGTGTGAAACGAAATGGTCATTTATATTATTCAATGGTAAGTCAATTTGTGGATTCGATTTCTCTTTGCCAAGCCCGAATTCTTTTATTCCCTGCCAAATGATTTAGAGTCTTGTCTATTGTTTGTCATAACGAATTCAAGTACCTAATCTTCGAGTTCCGTAATTCCTGTTTAACCCTCTTTCTAAGGCTTCTATACTCTATCAAACTGTCCAAGTCAAATGTCTTTTCAAATTTTCTATGTGCTTTGTCTCTACGTCCCATCATCTTAAGTATGTCTTCAGTCATCCACGGTACTCGTCGTTTTCTATTAATCCTCCTTGTCACATAAGGTGCATGTTTGTCATACAAGTCAAAGTCCAATTCTCGAAAGTCTTGACCATGTCATCAACTGAGGGTAATGCTTCAATTTGATGCCATGGAGTCTGAGCCACATCAGTCAGGAAGGCGGCTTCATCAAAGTTTTTGAAGTCTCTATAAGTGATATTTTTCGTGTTCTTCGGCTTGGGTATCTTATGGGAAAGTACACAGTAGATCAAATCTGTCTTTAAATAGCTGGGACTGAGATTTGGCCTGCTTGAACAACCTCATTGGGATCACTAATGAGGAAGGTCAATGAGTGTGTCTGATTCATTAGTATGATGAGTTGGATCGAGAGGTAAAATAGTCATGTTTAGGCATTGGAAGATTGTAGTCAGTTGAAAGTAGTCAAAGTTACGATTTTTCATGTTCAAGTCGGTGTTCATATCCCCCATAACTAGTATACGGTTAAAACAAGGCATAAGAAAAGCAAGGCACTTTCGAAATCTGTGAAATGACCTATTTTTGGTGGGCGATAACAGATACCAACGAGTAATTTATCAGTACTAGATAAGGATAATTCAAGTAGCATAAACTCTGGTCTGGAACAATACTCTTGTTTAGATGTGATTAAAACTTTTGTTTTGATACCTTCTTTCACATAAATTGCTACACCCCCACAAGCTTTATTTAATCTATCATTCCGGAAAAGATTATATCCAGGCAATGCAACAAAATTTGATGAAATACTAGGCTTCAAAAATGATTCGGAGATTCCGATTATATTGAAGTCCTGAAAACGGAAGATTGCTCTGAGTTCATCAATGTGGCAACTGAGGGATTGTACGTTAAGGTGAGCAGCCTTGAAAAGTTTTTTGAAAGAGTGGAGCTTATTTGCTAGAAACATACCTGCGTCATTATTACTATTATTGAAATATCATACCTACTTGAGGGCGAGAGAGCTGACGTGTCAGTGAGAGGCATCATGGAAGCAGCAGACCAATCGTGAACCGACCTCAGAACGACACATGACGGGGAAATGGGGATGAAACTGATAAAACTTAACCTAATGAAAAGGCTCTTGATTCGAGTGCATTCAGCATGCCTTGACAGTTCGGCTCCCTTCACTATTTAAAGCACTAGTTCAAAACAATATCACTAAACACAATAAGATGTAGATGTGTGGATTCCGGTGATGAATAATCCTAATGGTGAATAAGATGAAGATTGAGGAAGAACTGGAAGGAGAGATCTGTCCAAGTGGAGATAGAGCGAGTAGGTATCCAGTAGTGGAAGAATCGGGTCCAAGTGGAGGTAGACGAGACGGAATCCAGTAGTGGAGATCGAGTCCAAGTGGAGACAGAGAGAGATGAATCCAGTGGTGGAAATCGAGTCCAAGTGGAGATAGAGAGAGATGGAATCCAGTAGTGGAAGATCGTGTTCATGGTGGAGATAGAGCGAAATGGGATCCAGTAAAAACTGAAAAAGAGAAGAAAAAGCCAGCAGCAAACGAAAAATCTTTGAAGAAAGTTATCAATTGAGAAAAGATACATAATACAACTGATAATGATAATATCCCCATAAAATTGAAAGGATAGTATGATTCAATGTGGGAAAGAATCGAATATTATTGGATAAATATATTGATATTATAATATAAATATGGATACTAGTAGAAGTTAATCAGATAGGAAGAGAAAAGGTAGGAAGATAAATAGATATAGAAAGAGAAATAAACATTTGAACATGCTGGATAGCTAGTGAAAAAATCACAGGGAAAATAATGATAACAATGGGAAGAAAAGAAGAGAAAGAAGGAATGTGCCAATTGAGAAGAACTTATGAAACTGAACTATAGAATAAGACATAGAACATCGTATTGTGATCTTGAATTAATCAAGGAGAGAAAAAGAAGAAGAAAAGAAGAAGAAGAAAAGAAGGGAGAAGAAGAAAGAAGGAGAAGAAGAAGAGAAGAAGATGAAGACGAAGAAGAAGAAGAAGAATAGAAAAGAATAATAATCATCATCGCAAACAACAATATTCAAGTAATCATTATAAATATAAGATCAGAAGAGAAATTAGAAGAAAAAATAAGAAGTAGAGGAGACGATGGAGAAAGTGCTAGATTATTTTAGATGATTTTAAATAGGATTGAACGGTGAAGTGTGAAAAATATTATATAGTATTAGAAGTATAATTAACTATTAGGAGTTGCAATAACAATAAAAGTAGTAAATGGAACTGTAATATTTTAGTGATGAATGTCTAAGATACATTAAATGAAACACAGCCCCTATATAAGCATATGAACAGACTACCCACCCCTCCGTTCTATCAATAATTCTTCACACATTTGCTTCTATTGCTCGAGCTGTGGCAACAGTAGGAGATATCATTATGTACACCTAATATAGAAGAGATTACTATCTTCACCTATAGATTACATCCATATCTATAACGTATGTTAATCATCCAATTTATTTGAAACTCAGCATTTCGAAAATTATTAATATGGAAATAATTTTGGTAAGAGATGTAATAATTATAGTAAGAATAGAGATATGATTTCTCTAAGTACCCTCTGGAGTATGTAGTTGATGCATTGAACGTAGTTTTGGGAATTAATATCAGATAATTTAATCAGTATTAACAAATGTGGATCTCCTTAGTTTGAAATAATTGCCTCATACATATCATAATAGCAGTGGAAAGATCATTTATAGAACAGAAAGCCAGCTCATGAAAATGCGAAGGTATATCTATTGTGAAATGTTTTAATACGAATTTCCTATTTTTGTAGTGAAGGGCACCTTAGTAATCGAATCCTGAAATGATTTAATTTACCTTTATTTTTTGAAGGTCGGTCATCCTCTCGACTGTGTGGACCCTCTTGGATCCTCCCTCGCCGATAGAGATCTTGATCCTCCCGTCCGATGACCAGACATTCCTATGCCCATGACGGTCGGCCGCAGCGTTGAGGATCTTGAGACGCTCCGCAGTCAGATCCTCCGCGAATGGTGACGCCGGAACCCTTCAGCTTCCTCTTAGCGTCGAAGATCATCTTCCTGTCCGGTAGCTGCAGAGTCGAACTATGATGGGTCGGTCCTTGGGTTTAGCTTGCCCTTGTTGAGGTGGTTGACGCCTTCCAACGCGATGCGAGCGGTTGACATCCGCCAGAGTCACGGGCACGTTCAGCTTCTTGTTAAAGACATCGAGCGCCAGCAGGTCCGTGTCTTCTTTGTCGCTCTCCGGGATCCCAAAATACGTATAGAATGTCGGCGCCCATATTGCTCGAGGTCGTCGACCTTCAGGTGACAAGACACCTCCAGCTCACGAATTCTATCGTGCAGCTGTTTGTTCTCCTCCTTCAATGCCTGAAGTTCCTCGAAAATAGATTTCACAGCCATTGATACAGCACTGTGGACAGACTCTTCGATTTGCTGTCGAATAATGAGGAGGGTCTCTTCGGACAATGCTCCAGAAATAGCTGGCTTCGGAGCATTGACCTCATTCTTCGGTGTGCCTCTGTTCGGTCGAACCATCGTGTACCGTTAGGTGGATTTACACTTTTATAGGCGAGAAGGTGAACTGAAGAATTAGGAATGTTTTTTCAAGATAATAAAAAGAGTGTGAGTTAATCAAAAATATAATTTCACTATTGAATTAAGCTCGAGAAACTGAATAACTAGATGTATAATTTGAAGTGAATTGAACTGTATAACCCTACGAAATATCTGTTAGAAGCTCTACAGTTCTGAACAAAAGTTACAGTTCTACAGTTTTACAGTTCAGAAATTTCTCAAGACTTACAAATAATACAGTTCTAAGTCTTATTGCCGGATAAATTTCAATCGTGATCAATTCCACGAACCAATCAGATAAGCCTTTTTTCGAAAGATGCTTCGCTGATTGGTTCTCGTGGAATTAATCACGATTTAAATTTAACCGGCTTTTGTGCAACCGGGCCTCAGCCTGTTATCTTTGAATCATGACTGAATTCCACGAGAACAAATCGTAGAAGGTTTCTCCAATAAGAAGTCTTCTCTGATTGGTTCTCGTTGTATTTTATCGGGATTAAAAGTTACAGACTTTGTGCAATAGGGTGTCAGAACCCCAGAATCTCAGATTACATTTACAGTTTTGAGATTACAAGATTACAAGACAGTTCTAAAGTTCTACAAGATTTATATAAATTTAATTAGAAAATTGACTACTATTATAGTAGAATAATTAGTAGCGCAATCAATGTCTATTTGCTAGACTGCTATACTCTGTCAATCTATTTGCAATAAATTCATTGACAATAGACAATAAACATTTCTGTGTTGTGGAGATAATGTTGTTGTACTTTTTGTGTAGTTGAGAAGTTGATATTGTGGTGATTATCCATATTGAATGAAAAAGACTAGGAAATTATTGTCAAAAACCACAGATTTATTGATACTTAGAAAGACCGGAGATACGACGGAGAAATATCAGAGATTGACAATGGTGTAATAACCGAAACCGGTCTTTCTAAGTATCAATAAATCTGGGTTTTTGACAAAAATTTCCTAGTCTTTTTCATTCAAATGTTGTAGTTGATGGTGGGTAATGTTGTGATATGAATGAAAACAACTTGATGTTGTCGAAGCCACTTATATTCTATTAAAACAATTCGAGATACTTGTTCAGTTCTTGGAACATTATCAATCTCTAGAATAAAAAGCATGAAAAATGACCGCAGAATATACGAGTATCATAGTATAAAAAAATTTTTTTCCTCCACCTACTGTCTAAAGTACTTACTTTACTCCCTGAAACATAATACTAAAGTGTCACTTTTTTCGCTCTCGGTAGTAAAAAAACAGAAAAAACTCCCTAGGGAGGAGAAGTGACTCCATTTAAATAACATGGGAAGCATCTCTATTTTAAAACTCACATTGTAATAGGTTAGAAGGTCTAAGCTCAGGTGAGAAAGCATAATAGAGGTGTCTGTCATTGAGTCACACTGAATTCAATATCACAACCAGAAATTGATCAACTCATGAAATATATGTTTGATGATATCATATTCTTAATATTAGTAGACGATAAAAATTCGTACAATTTTGAAAGTATTTCATTCTATTCAAAATATTGCAATTCGAATCGAACCGCGTGATCTGGAGTCAGCCATTTTTGGTAGACGCCCAGCTGATATAATTGTTACAACTTTTGCCGATAGATAGCGCAATCGGCAGTGCCAATCAGACGACCGGTTTTTAGGTTTCAGATTTCAGGTTATGTTGTTAGGAAACATTGTCACCAATATGTAAGCTATTGAAATGATATTATTTGCAGTTTCTATGAAAAACTTTAGATGGAGGAAAATATTGTGTACATCACGAGCGAAAAATACGTTTTCTCCCTCAGGAAAATTGTTGCCCTCGGCTTCGCCTCGGGCTTCAACTTTTTCCCACAGGGAGAAAAAGTCGTACTTTTCACTCTAGATATACAAATAACAAAATATACAAATATACAAAATAATTTGCCACATCCACATTTCTCATTCATCAAATTTTATCATAGTATGTGTGAGTCCCAGCTGTTGAGCAATGATTGTTGTGCTCTGCTGCGATTGGCTGAGACTCAACAAGTAGAATAGGCCTGTTTGGGCGTGTCTAGTCTCGGCCAATGACAGTGAAGTACAATTTTCATTGGTCAATAGCTATTACGACCCGCTTGTGTGATGAGAGTTAGCTGTCCTAGATTAATAAAATCGACTAATTACCTCACAGTTATTACAAATATTGCTTAAACTTCACTCTCATACTGATAAATATGAGACCCAAGTATGTGAATATGTCATTGTTGCCTTCAATAATTGAAAGGCACCCCGGAAAAATGTTACGAATGCAAAATTTGAGTACCGATTTTTTATGGAAAAACGTTCCTTGTGCTCGTGCCTATCATGTAGTGACATCTATTGATAAATTTAAAACTTTTGCTAGTAGTTATTGGTATGAGAAGTTCTAAAAAATTATTTCAAAATATACAAAAAATCAACATTGAAACGTTTTTTTTTCAGTTCTTGTGAAATTTGAGAAATGGCGCTGGTAACGTTTTACCGGGGAGCCTTCCAATTATTGACGGACCACTTACTGGTGAATGCCAAGCCGATAAATGAGTGGTGGAATGATCAAGTTATCAATGATCAATGATTAAGTTATCATTGTTGTATTGAACATGTTATGGAAATTGATTATTATGGTTGCAACTAGTTACAGAATGATTAATATGAGCTGCGATAATAATCCATCAGAGCTGCGATATGAAGTAGTTATGATAAAACAATATGATATAGTTGGTTCCCACGTTAGTGTAAGTGTAAGTGTAAGTGTAAGTGTAAGTGGCAGCATAAAGAAAAAAATACTATCTTATAGTAATGTCTAGAGATAATATTACTCATAGAGTAACATCATAGAGAAACAATAGCGTAAGTAGTGTGCCGTGCTATGAATTTAGAAAGTTAATTTTGAATTTTGAATTAGAAGCACACACAATATAACTTAATAAAAGGGATGCTGATAAACATACCTAGTGCTAGAGAACGGGAAACCAGAAATGACAAGAGAGACAACGAAATAGAGAGAAGGTATCAATTATATTGTCACCTCTTACAGTTAAATTCAAACAATTAATAAAACAAAAGGAAGTTACATTATGAAAATCGAAAACAAAATTACTAAAGTAAAGGTTATCTCTGAAATAGGATTATACGGTAAGAAACTACTCCGTATGCTCCACATTGAAAACGTTTTAGATTGAATCATAAGAAGCTTAAAGGACTCTAATTTCAGAAAGAAGAATTAAAAATATCATAATATATCTCAAAAGTTAATCATAAATAACCATACATATGTTAAAGAAAGATCCACATAAAATTCTTAGAACATTAAATTTCGAACACACTTGGAAACTTTAAAACACTATCAAAAATTATCAAATATTAATGATCCCCCCCCCAATAATAATTATTCAATATCTTTATATCATGAACGCTGCAGGACAAACATTCCTCAAGTATCACATCATGGTATACTACCTTAAAAAAATATTCAAAATATATGTCATCAAACAAATTTAGGAAGGTTAGGGTCCTTGAAACTGCGATCCTTGAAAATTTGATCCTTTACAACTTTAAGATGAGAATTATTTTAAAACATTAATTTAATCAATAAGGGACCTTTAAAAACTCATGTACCCATTCAACTTTTAGTAGTTAGAAGATTATAATTATTTATAAATTTAAAGAAAACTGAAATTCCCAGCTGGATCCTTACAGAGAAAATATGGCCTCACTTTCAATGTAAAGATACAACCGAAAATCTATTACTCAAACCAAATTAATAAATAAATAATCCATCTATCCCCAATAATATCTCAAATTACGATTTAACAAAAAGTCTAATTCCGCACGTTTTAATTGATTGAAAGTCTGTAGTCACTAAAACCCATTTTGTCACATCCGGAGTTCCTGGGACGTTCGTTAATTTGGGAAAAAGTTGTTACCTCATAGCCGTTTCTTCAATTTGAATCTAGGCTCGGTGATCGAGCTCTACACGTCCAGATGACAGGAGACAGCATACCCCAAGCTTCTAGGACGGCCATCGATTCAGAGGCGTCTCAGCGGCTAAAGACACACGTTCATGAACCCATGAAATGATGGATTCGTACGTTGATCCCATACTTGATGTTCCCGTACTTACACCGCTGTTAGAATAAAAAAAATAAACTAGGATAATACAAATTACCTTAACATCAGTTATATAATAAAATCAACCTATTTTAGGTTAATAAAACTCAAATCAAGATTATTACTTTAAAACGTAAATAGGCATTACCTACTTCAATATCTTGATTTAATAGAATAGAATTATTAGTAATCAGGGTTATGCCCTATACACAAAGCGATGAGTACATAGTATTCCATAATAGGCCTACATATTCACAAGTTGATTGAATTACTTCATAATAAGGTATTTCGAGTATTGTTGTTAGTTTAGTCAGTTCTCTTACATAAATCACATTATGGTGTAATTTAAAAGAATAAATTACATGATAGGTGTTTCCAATAATCATGAAAGCTTTTCATAAGAATCAAAGACAAATAAAATCTATAACCAAAAATACTGATAGAGCTCATAATAATATACTGTAAACATCCGTTGGTTTGGATTTAACAACAGTATTGAAATTTAGGTTAATAGCTTCCTCTTCAAAAATAGTTTAAATCAAACAAATATCTTAATTCCTACTAATAGGTATTCTAAATTTCTACAAACATATATCGTTTATTTTCTTACATTACAATAAATACTTTGATGGAAGCTTTCTTTGAAGATATTTTTCCTTAATAATATTAAATCCATGACGTACCTTTAGTTGCGGTTATAGGAGAAAATCTCCATTGTGAGGTGACAATTGATACTCTCTCTCTCTCTTCTTAATTAAAGCGACTACAGAGCAAAAAGACTAAAATGCTGCTGGAACAAAAGGTTCCAGAGCCAAATACTAAAAAAAGCCTAAAGCTGGCATGGAAGCCATGATTAATACAAAGTTCTGAACAGACTACATTTAGTACTGCTTATGACGTCGACAGACGCTGAGTGAGTCCACTTCGCTTTTCTCGTCTTGAGGTGGACAGCTGTGTGATCGTCCACTAGATAGACGTAACCAACGTACTGTGATTGGGAGTTAATTTTCTAGAAAAATTTCCACCAATAGAAAGGAACGTTACAACTACAATTTAAGAAACATTCTCCACCAAGAGAAAACTATTTTCCTGACAGCTACAAATTCCTTGCCTTATAAGGTTGTGAACCAGACTTATATTCTAGGAAAATCGTTGATCTTCCCACAACTTCTACACACACACCTATAGAGTCGACACTACACAACGCAAAGTAAGGCTCATGAACTAAGCTGTTGCTCCAGGAAAATTGATGTTATTCTTAGGATCATAGTTCTACGCACACACTTACAGAGTCAACACACACAACACAGAAAAGCAGAACAGCAAAATCCATTTTTATAACAGGCTAACTTCTCAGGCTAATTTGCATAATTCTCATCACTCATAATATTGTAACAATATTTATTGTTACAGAGTAGATATCCCATGGTATAGGACGTTTATGTCGCAACTTTTACTGTTATCTCAAGCCGATAGTCCACATAGTTCTTCCCGTGAAGCTGTGTGACGCTCGTAAAATCGACAATAATCGACAGAAATCGGCTTGAGATAACAGTAAAAGCTGCAACATAAACGCTCTATACCATGGGATATCTACTTACGCTATTGTTTCTCTATGGTAATAATATCTACTATCTGGTTCAGTGAGAATATTATATTCCCATAAGAACATAGACTAATGTCACTATTCAAACCCGCTTTGTGTGCTGAGTGGGAAATGTCCAATCAGAACTCAAGGGAATTGTATTTTCACTTTGCCGGTCACTTTCACTGTTTCAATTAGGCCTATTTTTAATGAGGCTGTACTGAACTACTCAATTGAAAGCTAAATCTTAGTAACTAAGATGAAAGATTCATAGGGCGATTGAAAATCGTATAATTACACCAACACATTCTACCAGGTACCATACATTATATTGCAGTATGATCTAATTTGGCTACACTTTACTACACCAGTCAATGCCTTCTAGATGAAAGAAGGTGTACTTCATGGTTTTCTTGGGAAGGGTCAACTTTGATAGCCTGAGCCATGAAACAGACCTACCCTCGACTGCCAGAAAATAAGTTTATTTATTTTATATATCTGGGTCAGACCCCTTTCGGGGTTTTCAAAACGACTGCTGTTCACTTTTACCACCCCTCAACCCCTACAGAGAGCAGTGGGTTCTGATGAGGGGTGCAGAGGGAGGATGATACAGGGTGGGGGTTTAAGGGGGGTGCGGATAAGGGGGCCTGTTATGAGGCCAACTGAGGAAAACGACTCTGCTTGAAAATTCATCCGACTAGAGACCAGAGCGAGAGGCTATCCCAGGGTGCCCACTCCGTTGACCGACTAGGGTACTCACCCGACTCGCCAGTTCTCCGAAAGATGTTCTTTCCGTTTCCCTGCCACCGCTGAGTCGTTTTTTTTTATTCCGCCGCGCTTGTACTATTCTCAACTTCTGTACTTTCAATTTTCTGTTCTTGAAGACTTCCAAACGAAGCTTATGAGAAGCTTGAGTGGTAGAGAGGACTTTAAAGTCCTAACTTCACCTAATGAAGAATTTCCTCAGTGAGTTTCCATAGTCTGAAGATGACTAACAGTGTAGGTTGAAAGTCGTCACTGCTGAAAAGTGAGCTTTTTCACTTCAAAAGTGTATTCAACTACTACACTTTATCCAACTGTATTTGAGAAAGTATCAATTGTAATAATTGAGAATAGTCATTTGTATTTGAGAAAACGTCAGATGTAAATGAGAACTTTCTCAAATTAACTTGATACTTTCTCGAATAAAATTGGAAAAGGTGTAGTATATAATGAATCAAAATTCGGGGGAGGTTGAGTTTCGGGCTGTGACTGTTAGTCCCCCCCCCCAATCGCTTTAATGCATAATTTTTGTGGAATCAATGGATAAATGATATGATCTCATCACTGATACTAACCAGCAGTGTCATCCATAACCTTTAAGGTTCTACTTGATAGATACAAGAATTAATAATTCATTCACAGTGTTCAACTAAAGGATTAATGAATGATAATCTTCTTCCAATGATCAATCAGCTACAGTTTCAAGTACTGTAAGTTTTAAATCAACAGTGCTCAGTGATTTACGTAGAAATCACATCTATTTTTCAAAAATTGTGATTTCTGATGTAATTGATGAGATTTTCACGGAAATTGCTAATCACAGCCACACTTGTAGTTCTGTATGATGAGCCTCCAAGTGGCGGTTGTACAGAAGCCGGTAAAATTTCAATCGTGATCAATTTCACGAGACCCAAACAGAGAGGCCTTCTTCTCGGAGAAGCCTTCTCTGATTGGTTCTCGTAAATTATCACGATTGAAATTTAACCGGGTTTAGGGGAGTCGGGAGGGCCTATACCACCAATGTTAAATTAGCCAACTTCAATGTACCTTTTTGAGATTTCCACTGGAGATAGACTCACAATTTTTTTTAAATTAAAAATGCATCTTTATCTTCAATCTGATGGAAGGAATTTACTCTAAAATCATTTTTTCTCTGAATACATTTTTTTAAGAAAAATGTACTTTTTTCCAATTATTTAAATGTATTTATTATCAATATCTCTGTCAATATTGAAAATATGATAAATCGACCTCATCACTTTTCAGAGTCATGTCTATTGTACATGTCTGCAAAATTCCAAAGCTCTATTATAGAGAAACAACAGCGTAAGTAGATATCCCATGTTATAGTGAATTCAAGTCGCAACTTTTACTGTTATCTCAAGCCGATTACTGTCAATTATTGTCAATTTTTACTGTTTTTTTGGAGTGATAGTGTATGAACGGCACAATTTGAGATACTACCAGCGTCACACAGCTGCATAGGAAAGAACTATGTGAACTATCGGCTTGGGATAACAGTAAAGTTGTTACATAAACGCCCTATACCATGGCATATCTACTTATGCTATCGTTTCTCCATGGCTCTATCTTCAACAGAAGTCTCGAAAAAGGAACATTTATATGGAAAATATAGTATTTCAGGAATCGCATGCAATTTTTCTAAAAAAAAAAAATGTATTCAGAGGGAGAATGATTTTAGAGTAAATATACAGATTAAAGATAAAGATGCATTCTTCCATTGAAAAAAAATTGTGAGTCCATCTGTGGAAATCTCAAAAAGGAACATAGAAGTTGGCCAATTTAACATTGGTGGTATAGGTCCTTCCGACTCCCCTTAGAGCAACCGGGCCTCAAGTATTGAAATTCTCGACACTGTATAATTACTTCTAATAATGTTGGAGAATTGTAAATGTGAATCGTAATGTAAGGAAATCGGTTCAAGCTTCTTAATCAGAGGTGTATTACTCCTCCATTCCATAATGAGCATCACCCCTATTGAGGGAAACTCTAAACTCTAAAGAGGAGGACAATACAGGCAATCTCTCATTAGGCCTTCACTTGCCCTAATGGAGAGAGAGAGAGAGTTGTGAGAGGTCACACCACTGCAATTTCTGCAACCTGTAGGTGAGAGAGAGTGAGAGAGAGTGCTCACAGTTCGTAACCACCAATATTCCATAGGAATACCATTTGTACTTGTCTGGAGCCTTTGGGGGCCTATTCGATCAATAGGTCTCCTCCCCTACCCCCAACACCCTGGGGGTTTTGTTTAGGCGGGTTTATCAATAGCGTGAGAGCCGGAGATGCACAAATGTTGTGTGTGTGTCTGTGAGGGTTCGCTTCCAGCAGATGCTGGCATTAATACATCAATGTGCTGCACCTGATGGGTCAGCACTGGGTTTCCAAGCCACTGTACCCAGGTGAGCGAATGCACCACTGTTAGCATTGGTTAGATGGGAATCATTGGAGCTATATTTACAGGGAACACTGACAATTAAAACTGAATCTCACCACATTGCCAGACTGTTTTACTGGCAGCGTTGACTAGAATACAAAGCGTTGATGCTATATTGAGGTCCACATTATAATGAAGAATTGAATAATATTTTTGTTGCTATATTTATTTATTGACCGAGCGAATTGAGGTCTAAGATTCATGTCGACGGTTTGGCATTTCTCTTAATGTTCAAATGTTTAAATGTTTGAATGTTTAAATGTTTGAATGTTTGAATGTTTGAATGTTTATATGCTGCGCATTTACGGCGAAACGCGGTAATAGATTTTCATGAAATTTGACAGGTATGTTCCTATTCAAATTGCGCGTCGACGTATATACAAGGTTTTTGGAAATTTAGCATTAATTTCATTTTAATTTTAATATAAAAGGAAAAAGGAGCCTCCTTTATCCGCTAATATTAGAGTAAAAATCAGACTATAGAATTATTCATCATAAGTCAGCTGTCTAGTGGACTATAATACTACCCGTTCAAAAAAATCGAACTTCTTGAAAATGTATCTTCCCATCAACGTTGGTTGACAGTTGATTATACTACTACCCGTTCAAAAAAATCGAACATCTTGAAAATGTATCTTTCCATCAACGTTAGTGGACAGTTGACTATAATACTACCATAGCCACCTCCAATACAAGGCCGCGGCCTACGATATTGCAACGTCGCAGTGTAGGCCTATAATCTAATACATGATTGGTGAAAAAGATTAAAAAAATCGGTCAAGTCATTTTTGAGAAAATCGTGATAAAAATTTAACAAAATTCATTCTTCTCAGGAATATTACGGAGCTCCTGCAATTTTCCCAGGAATGAGACTTATGTCAGTTGATAGGGCTTATAAATAGCTATCTAGGGTATCAATTTGAAGAAAATCGTTTGAGCCGATTTCGTGAAAAACATGTTTTTTAGCCATTATCCGCCATTTTTTCATATTGAATTGAATTTTATTGAATTTCTTATTGCCCGATGCTCATGGTATGAGGACCTTAAGTTTAAAATTTCAAAGTCAATCTGTAGATTAGGAATGGATTTATCGTGTTCACAGACATACACACATACACACACACACACACACACCAACACCCAAAAATCATGTTTTTGGACTCAGGGGACCTTGAAACGTATAGAGAACATGAAATTAAGGTAACTTAATTTTTTTTGGAAAGCAATACTTTCCTTACCTATGGTAATAGGGCAAGGAAAAGTAAAAAATACCAGCTGATCTTTTCCACCAATCATGTATTAGATTATAGGCCTACACTGCGACGTTGCAATATCGTAGGCCGCGGCCTTGTATTAGAGGTGGCTATGATACTACCATAGCCAACTCTAATACAAGGCCCCGGCCTACGATATTGCAACGTCGCGGTGTAGGCCTAGAATTTAATTAATGATTGGTGAAAAAGATTTAAAAAAATAACAGCTGATCTTTTTCACCAATCATGTATTAAATTCTAGGCCTACACTGCGACGTTGCAATATCGTAGGCCGGGGCCTTGTATTAGAGGTGGCTATGATACTACCCGTTCAAAAAAATCGAACATCAAAATTGAAATTGTATCTTTCCATCAACGTTGTAGACAGTTGCAGCCAGACCTGATAACAGCGATAGGACATATAGGAAGATAGGACAGAAAGCTCTAGGTTTATTTAGGATTTTTTCTAGACATTTTAAATTGATAAATTATTTATTAATGTTCGGAAAAACATAACAACAGGTCATTATAACTTACTGAGCGCGAGGTCTTCTGTTCACAGAGCTACTAGTTTATTTATTATTTTACAAAGGCGACTTTCTAGAAGTATTTCAAGCCTAGATCATGATTGGATGAATGATACTACAATGAAGGTAGAGTTTTACTTGTCTATCATCCTTGTATCATCTTTGTATCATCCGCCTATAGTGAGGTTCACATTATGATGGCAGTATTTGATTCATTATGAATTCGTAATGAATCTTTTGGCAAATAAATTGGAAAATTGATAATATTGGTGTTGCTATCCTTGTCTATATCATTGTATAATCTTTTTTCATCTTTGTATCTTCCTATAGTAAGTTCCACGTTATAATGGCAATATTTGATTTAATATTAGTGTTGCTATCACTGTCTATAATATGACAAAGCTTACTGTGCTATCTTTCTCCAACTCCGCAACGTTAACGATATAAGTAATTTATTTATTTGTAGGAATTTAATTTATGAACAAAATAATTATTGATTCAAATCATGGGAATTCATTATTCAATCATTGGAAGAAAACATTTACTCGCTGAATAAAATCTTTTTTTTCCTCCTTTCTCTTATTCTTCTTCTTCTTCTTCTTCTTCTTCTTCTTCTTCTTCTTCTTCGCCTTCGCCCCGTCAACCTCCTTCCATTCACCCTCCTCCTCTTCCTCAGGAGGAATCAGGCGTTACTCTCCGTGTTCCGAACCTCTGTTCCTCTAAAATCAACTCTTCCCTTCCTGTTACGTCCGCGATCTACTCTATCAAATGCTGATACAATATGGCCTTTTTGGTCCCTATAAAATGATTGTGAATAAATAATAAATGATATATGAATAGAATATAACTATTTTTGACAAGAATCAACAGTTAACATTACATGAGGTTGACTGTTATATCAGTAGTTATACTCTGTAGCAGGCTGTGGCAAGGCAGGCAATCGTAAAGGCTGTTCTCCTATCTTCCTCCACTGCCATTATAACGTGAACCTCACAATATATTCACGGGGGATGCTGAAGGTTTCAAGTGAAACTCACAACTTGAGCTAGAATGTTATCCTGGCATCATTGATTAGATAGGATGCATTAAAGCTATTAACAGAGAATTGTGACAGTTTAAAGTGGATCTGACAACACATGTTCTTTGTTACCTTTGGTGCGTGCATCCCTGTGCGCCTCCGATTATCAGCTGCAATTCGTCTACGTTGAGTCACTCCAATACATAGATAAAGTGTTGTCTGTTACCCCACTGCCTTACTAACGATCTCATCTCCAAAGAGCCGTCTAAACACGTACGTTCCAGACAACATGTTCAGAGGGATTTCATCTCCCTGCGTGTACTTAAGCGCATAACCCCAACACATACCATGCAAGGTGGGCATTAGTTCTGTTCCCCACCTGATGGATGCATATATCTTCATTTCACTTTCCCACCGATGTTACACTACAACGCTACAACCCTTTCTCTCTCACACCTTCCGACAAATTTCTCTGTCAAACCGATTTGATCATGTCATATCAGATAACTCATCATATATTATAAGCTTCTCAAAATATATTGCGTACTGGATTCTGAGTTCTATAGGATAATGCTGTCATCGAAGCATGTGAAGAGTTTTATTGTTTTTAACACGGTCGTGATCTCTAACCATATCTATTGATGTCAGTGAATCTACATGTATATGTTCATAAAGGTCATTTCATGGTATATAGTCATAATGATAATATAGTCATGTGATAATTCACTTACATCTACATCTATAAATAGTCAGTGAACACAAACCCTCAAAAGTCATTGTCTAAAGTCTATTCATCGATAGGAGAGACAAAACATAAAGTTTGAGAACCTTCAAAAAATATTTAAAACAAAACTAAACCTTGGCTTTTCGAAGCTCATCCAAATGATTTTGAGGAATTGTTTAATGTGCTGCATTGAGCATTATTGTTCACCCTTTGAATAATTTTGTATCTCAAAATTCGAGTCCTATTAGACATTTATAATTTTTTAATGCGTGAATGTGTGTGTGTGTGCGTGTGTGTGTGTGCGCTTGAAGAACCAAACGACTCCTGCTTGCACTAAAGTGATATTTCTCTCACTTTGCAAGCTAGTATTTATTCCACTTGCATAAATATGCATATTATACATTATTTTTTGGTTGTACAATGTCAATTAATATAATATATTTGTATTTTCGAGAAGATATATTTTATCCCCTCGGCGTGATTACTCTGTTGTATATCCATACTTTTTCACTGTTGAATTAAACTTGAATTTTAAAAAACTTTTGAAGTGAAAATGCACTTACTTTTGTATAGTGACGATCGTTTCGACCTGTTGTTGGTCATCATCAGACTCTGATAAAATTTCACTTGCTCAAAATGCAATACAATATGAACGATCGTATAGTAACGATCGTCACTATACAAAAGTAAGTGCATTTTCACTTCAAAAGTTTTTTAAAATTCAAGTTTATATATTTTATGTTCATTTGGTCTTAATACAAAATTCCCTTCAAATTTTAAAATTTACAGTTTATTATTTATAAACAAATAGGTAATATGCTATTTATGTATTATATACTTTTTATTTATTTATTTTTAAATGCTTTGTAATAATATTGTATAATGCATAAATATATACTATGTACTATATATTCATATTGTATTGCATTTTGAGCAAGTGAAATTTTATTCTATTCTATCCTATTCTAGTTGATAATGACTCATATCAGCTTAATTCATACTAGATTCAAATTCAAATTCAAATATTTTTTATTCCTTCAAGTATTTACAGTGAAACATGAAAAAAAAACTTGATAATATTACGGAATTCTTCAACAAAGACTAAACGTCTGTGCGTGGAGGAGAGTTTCATAGACAACACAAGCAGTCACAACATAGAGTAATTATAATAGGAAAGATAAGCTTCAGAATAGAATAAAGATAATAATGGACTACACACAAATTCGAATAATAGTTAAGGAATAAGAAATACTCTTACGTATTAAATAATACTTAATAAAGAAATAAAAGATAAAAAGAAATATATTAACTAAACTTAGGATTGATTTTATTTTTTGTGCAGGCCAAGAAATCCCAGGGAATGAAGGAGGCTGTGAGTACGCGTCCTGTATCTATTTTATTATGCAATGAATTGATAGAGGGGAAAAATCAATAATTATGATAATTCCTTTGATAGTTATCGAATATAACGTGAACGGAGTAGAGCTTCGGCTGCCTCCCAGCCAGTGTGATACAGCCACCTGTCCACACCCCTTCGGTACATGGCTAGACTATACACCTCCGCCTCTCTTATTTCATTCGGCAAGTTTCTATATAAAATGTCAGCCAAGTAAAATTAATTTGACAGCTATGACTTATGTGTCAGTTGTGGAACATAATAATTATACTTGGTCCTGTGGCGAGTTCCATACCGGAAATTTAAATTTGTTTCACCTAAGATCTGGGTTTTGAATTCTTCCAAAAATGTTTTGATGAAGATCTGTCTCATATTTAGAACAGGGAATTTTGGAAAAAGCAAGCTAGTCGGATATTTATGGCCTTTTTTCAAGATTGTTTTAATAATTATTGCTCTCTGTGTGACTGCCAGTGGTTCCAAGAGTGTAGAGGAAACACCCCCCCAAGCCAGGATACCATACAGGATCAGCGACTGAGCATAGGCGAAATATACTTTCCTACACTGATCCACACCCATCACCTGGCTAAGCTCAGAGAAGGCAAATTATAATTCCCTGAGCCTACGTTTAGGCTCCTGAGCCGGAGCCTGATACTACCCCTATCATAGACAAAAGATAGCATGAGAGGATATCCCATGATATAGGTCGTTTGTGTTCCAAATCTGAAATCAATTAACTCTTTGTTAACTGAAGCCTGATACTGACCACAGTTCTAAGAACTACCATCTGCCCTCAAATTGATAGAACTGACTGTGCTTCTCAAGAAATTGGAAAGGAATTGAATTCAATTCCTTAATAAAATATAGATCCGATTTTCCTCTCACAATAAACTCTACTCTTAATTATTATAATCTAAGGGCCACTGCTAACAAATATGTAACCTATATCACTAATATTGAATGTATAAGGAGGCAGTTAATTTACATAGGTACTAAAATAATAAACCTCATTTCAAATCACTTTCTCATGGACAATAAGATCAGCGGAAAAATTAAACTGGATATAAAAAACTGGACATACAGTAATTTCTTCTTCCATTTAGATATATGACTCCAACATTGTTTTTTCATTTTTCAGTGGACTCGCTTACCTTTATTTTATTTATTCATTTATTCATTTATTTATTCACATTGTGTACAAGTACTTAACATGAGGAAAGGCACAACAGGCTCATGCCCAAAACTGTCCCATTTCCAATTTATATTATACTGCCCAAATCAAAATGTTGGTTATGTCACTTTCACTTTTCAAAATACAATTTACACTCTTCAATACTCAGATAAACGAGCAAATTCTTAATCAAATAGATACTATTAGAGGCTGAAATTAGAAAATCTAGAACAGTTACTTGATAATTATTTAAAAAGTCTAAATTTTGAATGAAACTAGAAACTTTCGAGCTAAAAATTTCACACTCTACAGAAAACTACAGCTTGATAATAATTTTGAGTACCTATTCCTCTGTTTTCTTCCTTCTCCCATTTCTCCCTTCCCTTTTTTCCTCATTACTTCTCTTCTCTTCTTTGCCTGCCTATTACATGGGAAACCATAGTTGGCTAGGTATCTTCCTCTCTTTTTTCTCTTCTCCAACACACCAAACACAAAGCCCATGGTTTTTTATATTTGTAACATTTTATTGTGTTTTATTTGTTTCGTAATTCTTTGTAATTTTGTTTTGTCTTGTTTTGTGTGTTTTTAATAAATTGAATTGAATTGAATTGAAAATTGAATTCATTGCCAAAAATCACAAATACATATTTGTACATTCGATAGAATATAATATTCAAGAGTATACAATACAAATGAACGTTGATTGTAACCTGAGTGTAACAATAATATCAATGCAATTTTTGGCACTGTCTACATAAGATTCCTTGTTTGGTGGCAGTGAGTTTTAGTCAACTTATTCTGCTCCAATAATTTAGGTCAAGTACTAAGTAATATACAATTATTGAATTCAATAATGCTGAAGAAGGCATATATTATACCTAATATTCAAGGATGATAATATACAAGAAGCGACAGCAATTTGTTGACAATTCGGTATTTAATTTCGGCTTACAGCTGAAAGTTAGTCAAGTATGGTGTCGTAACAACAAGATTTCAAAACAAATAGATTGCAAAGCGAATAGATTCAATTCTATATTTTTGCACCCAGATTTACCTGGATTTGTAGCAACTCCCACACAGTTCCAGGGCACAAATTTGCATTTGCACAACCCAGCTACCGAAGTCATCGATTTCGGACATTACCAGCAAGGTGAATGGATTATTGCCAGTTTTCCACGTCATCCAGATCAAAAGTTATTACAGCAAGCCAAGGTTCAATTAAACGCCGGCTATTTCGGTGACAAGTGGCGGGTAATTCAAAGGCTGATTGTCGCCGGTAACTCAATTACACAACGGGCACTGACTAATTTTATGGTAATTACACACGTGAATAATAATGAGGCAGAAATGGAGCGACCAGCTTGTACTTAAATTGAAGCGCCGGCAGCCATGCTTAGGGCTTAGGGCCACAATGCTGCCATTTCATATCTACTTTCTTGCAGATTGGAATTATAAAGCTATCACAATGGTGAACCAGTGTATAACAGTCATTAGTGTTATATCATTCACAAGTGTAATTTCAGCCATCAGTCTCAAAAGTAGAATATATACGTTCCTGGAAATTCAACAACATGTTACACTAATCATCAACAAATGAACATTTTGATGGAAAACCTTTATTGGATTGAAGGGTTATCAATCATTTGTTGGAGATACAAGAGCCAATCATTACATCATCGAAAATTGAATATAATGCCTATGCCCGAGGCTAAAAATGTGTATAGCTTCAACAACTGTGTTAAAGCAATATTCTAGTGTAACTGTTGTTATATGTTGTAGTGTACAACTTGGAACATATCTCTCTGCTTCACAATGCCTTACTCGTATGTGAGTTCCACGTTATAATGGCAAATTGATGACACATAATTGATACGACAGAATGGGAGAATATGACATGATTGGAAGAAACATTTTCTGAATTTCTATCTAAATTTGGGAAAGGAACAGTTTTGGGCTTTAAGGCTGTGCAAAGGCTAAAAATAAACTTTCTACTCGTGATATTTTTCAAAGTTTTTCGATTTGTATATCATCAAGCTATCAAAATGAGAAAGTTTTCTCAGAAGAACATTTTTTTCTGATCTTTACTTTTTGAGATATGAGCGCCTAAAGTTTGAATTTTTGGGACAGAACATTTCAATTCGGTAAGAGATAAATCCATGAGATTCATAAGATAGATTCTTCATGGTATTTTTTATCAATTAAAACAAAAATTTTCTGAAAATATCAATTTTTAAGATAGTTATTCAATTTACTAAAAATAACTTTAGTTGAGTTATTTTTGGTGAATTGATATTTTCAAAAAAATTCTGTTTTATCAGATCAACAATACCATGAGGAATCCATCCTCTCAATCTCATGGATTTATATCTTACCGAATTTGAAATGTTCTGTCCCAAAAATTTAAGCTTTAGGCGCTCATATCTCAGAGAGTAATGATCAGAAAAAAATGTTTTCCTGAGAAAACTTTTTCATTTTGATAGCTTGATGATATACAAATCGAAAAACTTTGAAAAATATCATGAGTGGAAAGTTTATTTTTAGCCTTTGCATAGCTTTAAGCCTGTTGTTCCTTTTCCAATCATTCATGGTTGAGAATGATGTTGTATCTATCAATTCATAAAATATGGATCATATTCAATTCAATTCAATTTTCACAAGTTTGATACAGATTAGCATAAAGAATACATGCAAACAACAACAACAATACACATTAAAACAAAATAAAAATAATATGGTGCAATAAAGGGTGGAGGATTGAAGGGGTTTTCCAACTATGGTTATCCATGTACTGGGAAAACCTTCAATCTTTGAGAAGGTGGAAAAGGTAAAAAGAGAAGTAAATGGAGAAAAATGGAAGGATGGGGGAGGAAAAATAAGGAGAAGGATGGAAATACTATAGGACCTTTGGATTATTCAAATGGAATAAGGACCCTTATTTAGAAATAACATTATAGTTACTTTTACACAACAATTATCTTTCTAAAATCATAAAACCATTAGGAACTCAATCTCATTGAAAAACATTATCATTAAAATCAATATAATTTTATTTATTCATTCAGCGTATGGCAGATATACAACACATATGAAGCTCATCAGTCTCAAATGTCTACATAAACACTATATTTCTTCAAGATGTTGTGTAGTTTTTGGAGTCTTTGGTCAGAAGAACATATAAGTTTGTCTGATCGCCATTATATGCTAGTCCATTTAGCGTTACCCAATTTGCACCTTGCACCATGGAGGTAAACTAGTGTTACACGTAAAAAATTGATAGTTGGAACAATTTTGAGGTTAAAGAAGGTTGAAACTCAATTTTCAATTTTCACAGAAAATTTTTTTTTTCAAATCAATATTATGGATATCATAGATACAATTATGGAATTTATCAGGGAGTTTGAGACTTGATCATTGAATTTTACATAATTACTATCAAAGAATTCACAATACTCAGATTCTTCGTAACAACATCAGAAGAACCAGTCTCATAAGTTTTTCAATTCACTGTTCACGGCGCCCCAATCCATTAAAGAGAAGGCAGAAACCCTCAAACAAAAATAACTCAGATAACATTTTCAAAGGGACGCGGACGAAGTTTCTCAAGTTTCGACTTATTTTCCGGAATCGAGAAAGTTTACAAAATAAAAGGCTCGAGCTGTTACTTAATTAATGTTCACTACCCTCGAGAAAAGTATCACACTCGCTTTTAAGACGGTGAAAAATGTAGTTCGACTCCTCGGAATTAAAAAGTCGAAATAGTGGTCGGAGAGGGTTGGATTTATTGAATAATTGACTCCACGGAAATAAGGTGGGGTTGGATTCAGGCTAGGTGCGATTCAATTATATTAATAATTCCGAAACAGCAGGCCAAACTTTGAGGAAAAGTGCCTTCTTAAGGTATTTTCTGAAAATACTTTCGCAGTGATTCAAGGGGGCTGGTTGTTGTTTGCATGAGTATTCCTTTGGCTCAATACACACGCAGGTGAGATTGAGAGATTAAAGGGCAGATAGCATCATTGGTAGCCGTGCCCTTCGGTTGAACGTGTTTCAATCTTTGCAAAACATGGAATCGCCTCGTTTAGGGCAACTGTTGATATCCTTACAGTTTATTTCATACACTTCTGCAAGGTATATGGACTGCAAACATGTGAAATTGGTAATTTCACAAAATTGGTATACATTCTTCATTATATTAATAATACTGTTATTATTGAATGAAAATCCAAATTAGGAGCTGACATAGAATTTTTTTGTAGCTGTTCACCCTGTTGTCAATATTTGCAGTGGAAGAAGTATTTGAAGTGATCGGCCGAATTAAATTTGAATGTTCAATTAGTATATTATAAATTATTCTTCAGAATTTGAGCATTATTTGCTATTCAGCGTTTATTCCCATCTGTAGATTGTGAGAAGAAGTAACTCAATGTATATTTTATGGTCAGAAAACTGCATTACACATAAGCCCGGTTACACAAAAGCCTGTTAAATTTTGATCATTGGTGAATGAAACTATCGAAACTTTATTTGATTGGTTCACGTGACATTTAATCACGGTTAATATTTAATAGTTTTTTGTGCACCAAAACTGTAGACTGTGAACTCTTTCAATTTATTCACAGTTAGAATAATACGATTTATTTTAGAATTCTGAAAATTTTGAAATAAGCTTCAAGAAGTAACTGTGAATAGTTGTATTGGATATAATAGCTAGCAATTAGTGTGTATTGTAGGTTTCCTTTCTTGAAGAACATTCAATATTTGATAATATAGTAGGCTATTGAACAAAAACAACTCATTACTCTCAATAATGATAACCTGATCTCCTGATCTTATGGTCTTTGATACGAGAAACACAAATCTGGAATCATATTTGCAAAATTCCTTACCGTTATAAACATGTTGTCAACTATCACATATTTTATTTGGAAAGGAACCCAACATGTTTCAACACTCACGGTGTGATATTCAGTGTGACGACATTGTGTGATGATTAAATTGTATTCTCCTCCAAATAAAATTTGTTATAGCTAAAGAAAAATAAGATAAAATACTTCAAATTCATGGCAATTGAGACTTGAGAGTCCTCTCTATCAATCAACCTTGAATATCATGGATATGTTTTCTGTTTTAAATATTGACTGATGGGGTGAGCGAGATCACCATGATTGGAATTCCACGAATCTCTCAATCAAAAAATCACAACTGACTGTTGATTGAAAATCAAAACGACAATTATTTGAACAAACGGAAGCAGGAAAGAAATGTTTTATATTCTCATGTTTTCCGCATTCAGATTACATTGATTCCTCTTAAAATGGAAAATGTAAAATTGGGGTGCTATTTTCCTGTAAGCTTTTACATAAACAAGGGGTAAACCTTTATTTCTAAATGAAACTCACTGTAGGCTACCATTAATGTAGGCACATGTGGAATACGTTTGAACACTTTAAAATTACTCAATCATTGATGAATCTAAACTCAGTGAAGGGAGACTCTAAAGGGAGATTCATGTCATAAAGTTAGCACCAGAATAACATTGGTTTGCTATCATTGTCTACCATTAGGCAATTCGGATATCTCTATCCTGCTCTAGCTCGACACCAATACCAAATCGTTCCTTGAGGAATTTTAATGAACTACCAGGATATTTTATTTGAATCATAAAAAATTAATCATTCAATCGTGGTGAAATCGATTTTTCTTGACGAATAGAATATATTTAATATTTTATCAGATATACTGGGGTAACTTGAATTACACCTATCTAGCCTACTATACAAGGCAGTGGAGGAAGAAGATTGGCATTCATGTCGTCCTTTAATTTCGAATGACTGGCTGATCAATTCTATTATAATCAATCCCTATTGAGCATTCAAATGAATGAATTTTCCATTCCTCACAAACTTGGATAATTGCTATAAGTTTCAGTTGTTTAACAAATAGCCTGAAAATGAGAGCTTCTCATGAAATATCATGTGCTATATATTTATTATTATTTCGATTACTGAAACTCTATTGAAACATGATATCAAAGTGAAAATATTACAATCATGTTCACGAACAAAGCAAATGTATGTCAAATACACCAATATTCAATCCACCAATATTCAATTAATGTATTATAACATCAGAACATAAGTTACGTCGTCAAATTATGATCCAACAAGCTACTGATTCAACATCATTGATTATTACAAGGTTGTAGATAATAATTAAGTTCGATATTACAGTACAACTCTGATGCTGCTATAAAGTAACAAACCCTGTTTTGATACCATACAAATTCAATGTTGTATCTTACTGAACTAATCTTGTAAACAACTAATTATTCTACATCGAATCAATTTTCTCTGCAACTGTCAGATTTTTCTTTATCTATCGATTTGGAAACTAGCTTTAAAGAATGAGAAAGAGGTGAAATACAGGAGTCCAAGAATGTTTTGTGACGAATCCATGTCGTATGTTTATCACAAGATTATTTTACCAACAGTGCACTTCATGAAATATTCTACAATATCCTGTCACATCCATTCAATCTACTATTATTTGAAAGTTTTTCTTGAAAATGTTCACTCTGGAAAGTATTGTTTTCGGCTTTTATTAATATGTGATAAATTGTAAAGCCGTGTTCACACTGAACAAATGTTCGACATACATGTTCGGCAAACATGTTTGTGTAGGAGATCAGAGACAAACATTTCAAAAAGTCATTGTTTGTCAAACAAAATAGTTATTTGTGCAACTAGTGAGCAAAGTGACAGTTTGCTGCACTGAAAGAAACGAATGGTTTGTTGAGTGCAGCAGAGGAACTTTGCGCACGTATTTCACATTAAATTTTTCCTACAGTTACCATTGAATATGAAAAGTGGGTAATTATGGGTAAAATTCCCTGAAATGCATCAAATGTTTTCCTAAGTAATTTTATTATTAATAAAAACCTTAATTTATTGTCAAATTGAATAATGTAGTAGTAAATGAATGAAGGGGCGGCTGTCACTCATGAGGTGGCTGTCCTCGTTGTCCTTAATATTATTATAACGTGCACCACAGTCACTGTTACCAACTTCATTTTTATTTTGCTGCACTGGTGCTCCATATAACCTACTAACTATTTTGCGTTGCCATGTTGCAAATCTGGAGTGCAGAAAAAAATTTTCCCGCATTAGAGCGGAAAAGTGATCCTATGCGTTCTGTAATCAGTGCACTTTTGGCCACTTTTCAGGGTATCTGTAGGAAAAATAACTCTTTTCCAAACATTTCAGAGTTGACAGCTGTAAAACAGCTGTAAAGAATAAAACCTGTTCTCCCCACTTACAATTATTCTGTTTGGTGACGCATCCACACTGGCCACGGGCAAACATTGTTTGTCAAACATAATAAAATTTGCCTAAAATTTTCAACAAACTTGTTTGTCGAACATTTATTTATTCAGTGTGGACACGGCTTAACATCGTAACATTCATCGTAAGTCATTCAAACATTCAAAACACTTGAAACGTTTGAAACATTGAAACATAGAAGAATAAAACTATTCGTACTACATAGACATTGTTCATTGAACAAGTTTGTCTGAGCTACAGTATATTATAATTCTCCATATTGACAATGATTTCAATGGGTGTACTATAATGTTAGCAAACCCCTTGTATTATTGCGTAAAAATGAACACGTTTCCTGGTTACGCATGTATCGAACCGACAAAAGCATTACGACTCCAATCACATGTTGGCGCATTGTTGAGCAGACGCTAATAATTGATTCATCGGAGGTATAAACTGAGTTCCACAACTATGAAACCAACAAAAGCTGCACGATTCATGACAATAATTATTGTAGAATCATAACAGTGTTCCATTCTTCTCAGCGGCGTTAGCTGTTCAAAAAGCAGAAATGAGAATTTCGGCCCTTGACGATAAAACGCTACTGCTACCGGAAGAAGGGTGGGTGGGGAGGGGACCGGTGCTGGTATTTAGGGGGTCAATTGTACGCGAACCACCCCCCTCCCAAACGAGCAGCGCACCCTTACAAATGGACATTTACAAACTCAATTAAGCCCGCTGCACACTACAGTATCAACTCTGCCCTGTAATGGTAGCTCTTCCTTATTCGGTTATTTTCTTACTGCCAGTGGTTAGTCTTTCTCAGCCTGTTTAAAAAGCACCGGCAAAGAATTTCAAAGTACGCTCGCCGAATTTGTGAGTGGGCTCTGTTGTAACGGGGCTAATTGAATGAATTAGAGAGTAAATTAGGGAAATTATTAGAGTATGTGATTAATTCCTCTATTCATTAAAAGATGCTGAGCTCGTTCATTTGTAATCTTTTGATTCTATGTATAGCTACATAATATGAATTTGATCTATTAAGTTGCATTTTTGTTTAGAGGATGATTGAACGAGTTAGAGAGTACATTAGGGGAATTATTAAAGTATGTGATTAATTTCTCTATTCATTAAAAGATCCTAAGTGAATTCGTTCACTTGTAATCGTTTGATTCGATATAGCTACACAATATGTATTTAATATATTAAATTGCATTCTTGTTCAGAGGCTCTGTTGTAATGAGGCTAACTGAACAAATTGGAGAATAAATTAGAGAAATTATTTGAGTATGTGATTAATTCATCACTATTCATTAGAAGATGCTATCTGAAAACGATCACTTGTAATCGTTTGATTCGATTTATAGGCTACACATTATGAATTTAATCTTCAAGTTGCATTTTTTCAGAGGCTCTGTTGTAACGAGGCTAATTGAATGAATTGGGGAGTGAATTGAGGAAATTATTAGAGTATGTGATTAATTCATCACTATTCATCAAAAGATGGTGAACGCGTTCACTTGAAATCGTTTGCTTCGATTTATAGGCTACACAATATTAATTTAATCTATCAAATTGCATTTTTTTCAGAGACTCTGTTGTAACGAGACTAACTGAACGAATAATAGAGTGAATTAAGGAAATTATAAGAGTATGTGATTAATTCCTCTATTCATCAAAACATGCTATGTTAACACGTTCACTTGTAAACGTTTGATAAGACTTATACACATGAATTTCATTTAATCGATTGTATTTTTGTTCAATGACTATAATAAGGGGATCACATCAAAGAATGTGATCAATTTTCTACTCTTTAGAAGATTATATGTAAGTTCACTTTCTTCGTTTGAGTTGATTCCAGTTTTCTTATTCGATTGAATTTTTGTTCAAGGACTGCAATAAATTGAGTGAAAATCGCATGAGATACTGAAATAGTTTGACAAAGTCATTTCTATAACATTACCTGATTGAAAGGTAGCCACACATATTAGTATCAGAGTCAGTGACCGGCGGGTACGGTTAAGATAATTTTCATCCTTACGGATTCTTATTGAACACACGTGAGTAATACCAGAGTCAAGCAATATAGTTTTCTTATGCTTATGCTATACTATTCTTATGCTCATCCTTTATCTATGGTAATACCCTCACTGTACTCGTCACGTTCTCTGACACATATAATATATGTGGGAATTCGCATTTAGAATTGAAGCGGTGAATGAATTATCGTTGATTACAAAAATTGATTGAAGTGATGCCCTTGAGAATCTGTCTACAAGTTTAATTCATCATTGAATTTTGCTATGGATTACAGCCAGAATTCATTTCACTGTGTATCCAGTTATTTCAATACTATTGGTTATTGGTATCTAGTTTTCTTTCAATTCATTAGGAAGCGATTTTGTTTCGTGGTCGTTATAAGCTATCACGTGGTTACGTGTTGATTAGCTGTTGATAAGAGAAGTTGAGCTCAATATACCTGCTACTTACTCTCTTTGTAAGGGTGACCTCTAACATCCAAACTCCTCTGAATGACATTTATGAGTTTTGAAACAGCTTCGTGGTGGTTCGGAAGCCACCTAAAGCTTTATAGTCCCACTAATCTCTCATCGTCATCTGTCTCATCACCAAAGCTGAAGCCTAGAGCTGATTCTCAGATTAAGATACGTTGAAATTGGACCCACATAGATTACACAAAACAGGTGCGTGAGTACTGTTCTAAAAGTGAAATTCGATTGATTGTTTTGTTAATTGAACGAAGCGAAGCTGAGGTCTTTAGTTTCGACTCGATCAGCTTTTGTTTGTTTGTTTGTACCGCAGTTACAGACGCAGTTATTGTCCGATTTGGATAAAAATAGTATACAATGGTATACAAGTACTTTAAAACAAGGCGCAGAAACGTATGTGTAAGGATTTTTGATATTGTCCGATTTGGACAAAAATTGGTATACAAGTACTTTGAAACAAGGCGCAGAAACGTATGTGTATGGAATTTTGATAAGACCGCAGGTTTTTTTTTAATTTGAAAAACTGCAGATCAACCTCCATCCAGAAAGTTAGTTTCTCGTATCTAGCGCTGTTTTCTTGCAAGATACAGCAATTTTCATTCTTTTCAAAATGAAAGATCATTGGATTAACAATACGTTAAGAGTAAATCTTGCCCACAATGAATATAAGTGAAGAAATTGGCTCTCATTTGCTATAAAATATGCTGAACTCGTTCATTTGTAATCTTTTGATTCTATGTATAGCTACATTATATGAATTTGATCTATTAAGTTGCATTTTTGTTTGAAGGATGATTGAACGAGTTAGAGAGTACATTAGGGAAATAATTAAAGTATGTGATAAATTCCTTTATTCATTAAAACATGCTATGTGAACACGTTTAATTGTATTCGTTTGATTCGATTTATAGGCTACACAATATGAATAATTTAATCTATTAAATTGCATTTTTGTTCAGAGTCTCTGTTGTAACGAGGCTAATTGAACAAATTGGAGAGTAAATATCATTGGAGGGTTTATTATCAGTGTGTGAATTTTTCCTCTATTCATTGAAAGATGTTTTGTAGATACGTTCAGTTGTAATCGTTTTATTCGATTTATAGGCTACACAATATTAATTTGATCTATTAAATTGCATTTTTGTTCAGAGGCTATGTCGAGGCTAATTAAACGAATTGGAGAGTTTATTAGGAAATTATTATAGAGTATGTGATTAATTCCTCAATTCATCAGAGGATGCTATGTAAACACGTTTACTCGTAATCGTTTGATTCGTATTATAGGCTACACAATATGAATTTGTCAATGTTGTTTTCTGTCACAAACTGTTCACTATTAAATCACTCTTTTGTTATTGAATAGAACGACTAGCAGTCAAATTTAGTGCTGAGGCTAGCAGTAACAACACAGTGATAATGAACAATTACTAGTTGCTTTTTTCTTACTATCAAAGTTTGAGAACTCCACCTTAAAATAAGAAGCTCTTATGACAATGTTCACTTTGATAATCAGAAAAAAAGCAACTATGATTGTTCATTATCACTGTGTTTGTTACTGTTAGTTTTAAGGACTGAATTTGACTGCTAGTCCTTCTATTAATAACTAAAAAATCTGGTGTGGTGCACTCACACAACTTTCCTTGCCGCTATGAAAATTGATCACCTGACGCTAGTATTCACGCGCATCTTTTTATTCTTTTCAAAATGAAAGATCATTGGATTAACAATACGTTAAGAGTAAATCTTGCCCACAATGAATATAAGTAGAAAATTGGTTCTCATCTTTTTAGAATAGAAATTGTGCTGCTCCAAAATGTGTTTTATTTATTTGAGAATAAATAACATATTTGAGGGAATGGTATCGATGGAATAATGAAGGAATGCTATTGATCTATTTTTAGACGTGACATATGCATTGGAAAACCAGGCAGTGAGAATACAAACACTTGCACTTTCAATGGAAAAATAATAGATGACATGGCTAAATATCCACAATATACTGTACTTTCATAATGGCCCTTCTCATTAATTTGAAAGTTGTAGTCTATTCATGAGCGAGGTCTACTATTCACACACTACTAGTTATATTCGAAAAATGGATAACACGGATTGAGCGATGAAAATCAAACAATTCAGTCTATCTTGTATTGCTTAAAACCTACACATTCTCATTGAATGGAAAATACACAATCTATATTTTCAGGCTTCTTGGATGAAAGTGATATCCCAACCGACCAAAAGCAAGCTCTCCTACAATTCTGAAAGAGAGACTGAGATATATTCTGAGAGATAGATAGCGAGGGCGTGAGCATGTGAGAGAGTGAGAAAGGTTGAATGGAAAATTCGGCGCGAAAAAATCACGGACCAAACATTTATTGAAAGTCTGCGTTATCTTTTGTACAGGGGATATTTCCCCCCTCCTGCCGCTATTAGGATGGACCACCCCCGCCCCTCGGCTACAATTCCCCCTCAAACTACCCCTAATGCAATAAGCCGTGGCGTATTTTAATCGGTGGTACCTCCCTCCACCCCTAAACCATCAGCTTAGTCTTTTTTCTCAACCAGCAAACCTCGAATACCCTTTGGGAACACGAGCTTCATTTTTACTTTTGCATCCCTCTTTCAATTAAGCTTTGCTCTCTCTCTATCCTACACACTCCCCTCCTCTTCTATTACTTCGTCACCCCCTCTCAAACTCATGCTCACTCTTACTTCCTCTATCTCTCTCACTCCCTCCCCAATCCTCTGCTGTGCAAGTGGAACGAGCTTTGAATTAACAGTTGTGCGAAGGTATCATATTTACCGTGCAAACATGACTTTTGTTCTGGAAAAGCCTTTGTTGGATCAGCGAGAGAAAAAAGAGAGTAAAGCTATGTGTGAATCAGTGGGAAAAAAGAGAGAGGGAGCGATGTATGGAATTTGTGAAAGGATATCGCTGATTGAAAGCATCGCCGGCCCAAAAGTATTCGCAAACAATGTCGCGTCTGCTAATCAAAAATCCAGCCCGAGTGTCATTACGATAATTAATTACGCTCGTCCCAATGGAATACATTCATTTTATGATTGTTGAGCTCCACTGATTTGGATGTATGCAAATAACACATCATATCATACACTGGGTAAAAGAACAAATCTGTAGAAATGAGTTTGATTTTTCCCAAATTTTTTCAGGTATTGTTTTATTCATAATTAATTTCATTATTTGTCACAGGCTATACTTCAGCATGCATTGGCAATAGTCATGCTTGAAATAGTCAATATTTTAGTAATTCTCAAGGTGCGTACAGACTTTCGCTCTGCTCCGCAAACGAACGTCACTCGAGCAGAGCGATTGATGATCGACCGGGGAGCAAGAGTGGAACGCGAGAAGAGCTAACATCTCCCGTAACGTTCATGATCGGTGCGAGTACAGAGCGGGATCGGAGCGATTGCGGGGCGATTGCGGAGCGATGTCAGAACGAGGGCGGAGTGTGCGCGGAGCGGGTTGGAGGCGCGTATATCTGTATGCAGCTTTATGGAATACCAATCAAAGAATTTAGAGTGAGAAAGAATATCATACTCAAAATTTAATAAAAACAATATAAAAATCTTGAAGTACCCTTTATTTAAAAAAAAACTTTAAAGAAGTCCAACAACTAGTATCGGTGATCACACCATCGACGGGTTATAATATAAAATAAATTTCAATAAGTATTTACTAATTATTGTTTTGTTAATTGATACTATTATATTAAACTATTAGTAAACATTTATTGAAATTTATTTTATTTTATAACCTGACGATGTGACGGTGTGATCACCGAAACTAGTTGTTCAACTACTTTAAAGTTTTTTGAATAATAAAGGGTGCTTCAAGATTTTTATATTGTTTCTATTAATTTACAAAGTCGCCCATCTGAATGAAGTGTTTCCACAATTTAAATTTGCTACAGATGTCACAGTGTAATTAACGTTATGAAGTGGATGAAAATGATGGGGTGGCAGAGTTGCCAATTTTATGTTAACACGGTCTTCTATGGTGGATAGCTGTGCTCCAAGATTCCGGTATATCTACTATATTATTCAATTTTCTATTCTCAGTCAACTCTGTTTTTTGTGATCAACTCTATTTGAAATATATTTTATTTCCAAAGTACATATATTACCTATGATTTATTAATAAATTTATATATACCATGGGAGTAGCCTACTATTTTCTGAATAGGCTCGTTCCAGATAGTTCAACACATAGAAGTTACAGTAAAAATTGATAAAACCAATATAAAAACCTTGTAGTATCCTTTATTATAAGAAACTTTGAAATATTTCAACAACGACTAGTTTCGACCCTAACTTAGGTCATTTTCAAGTTGATTTCAACTCTCAAGTTGATTTCAACGACTAGCTTCGACCCTAACTCAGGTAATTTTCAAGTTGATTTCAACTCCCTTTGTTGATTCCAACTCCCAAGTTGATTTCAATGACTAGTTTCGACCCTAACTCAGATCATTTTCAAGTTGATTTCAACTCTCTTTGTTGATTTCAACGACTAGTTTCGACCCTAACTTAGGTCATTTTCAAGTTGATTTCATGTCCCTTTGTTGATTTCAACTCCCAAGTTGATTTCAACGACTAGTTTTGACCCTAACTTAAGTCATTTTCAATTAGGTCAAGTTGAAATCAACTTGAAAATGACCTAAGTTAGGGTCGAAGCTAGTTGTTGTTGAAATATTTTCAAGTTTTCAATAATGAAGGGTACTACAAGTTTTTTATTTTTTTTTTATTAATTTGTACGAAAGTAACTCATGTGAGTGAAGTGTTCTCAAGTTACAGTAACTATATAACCTCTCTGATATAATATCTGTAATACAAGTGAGATTGAAGAGTATTACACAAGCAGTCAAGTTAGGAACCAAATTAGGATTGTGGACTAAGTTTGTATTATATGTGAGCTATGTATTGTTGTAATGGATCCTTTAAGCATATAACTAATTAGGCCTTTGCTATGTTTCTGTTTCCCTATTAATGCCAGGTAAATGTCAATTAAGCTCTTCATGAATGCTTCAACAATGCTCTCCATATAGTGATGAATATTATAAGCAATATTACACAGTTAATATCAACATCACTTGAAATTTCGCGCGCCTATATTGATTATAATTACAAGATTCAATGATCCTGGATATTGTAATAATCCAATATAGCTCATGTATAATCTAATAATATGATGATATTCAACCACTTTATGAAGGTGAAGCATGTGTGCCTACTCAATAATATATTCCCACAATTTGAGTTATCAACACTTGAGTTATCATACTTGAATATCAATCAATACTTGATCATCAACATTGAACCTTGTCAATAAACGAGAAGCATATTATCTGGTCTTAGATCTAATCCAACCTGAAAATATTTATTTATTTCTAGTAGTGGGGCTGAATTATAATTTGCAACTCATCAATTCTGAACGAACAGAACGGTTAAATCCAACCAACTGACATTCTTCCATATCTATATCAATGACTCTGAATTTTTACATTATTACAAAGGTGTTTGAAAGATAATCGATTATAATATACATACATTATCCCAATTTTGAAAATTTGTTACTTAATAATTCAAAAATATATTTCTTTGAAATTTAACATAAATATCGGGGACCGAGCTTCGCTCTGGAGTACAAAAGCATAAAGAATTTATTACGAAAGAAGAAATTATAATAAAATTCATAGTTCATACAAAAATGTTCTATCTAATCACAGTAAATTGAGATTAATTCCCAGAGGAATGCAAGAATTTTCCCTCACAAAGGTCCGGTTGCACAAGAGCCGGATAAATTTTAATCCTGATTAATTTCACGTGAACCAAATCAGAGAAGACCATTTCAAAAAGATGGATCTGGAATTGATCAGAAAAGACTGGAATTAATCAGGATTGAAAATTACCCTTTTTGCAACC
This sequence comes from Nilaparvata lugens, assembly GCF_014356525.2. Classification (NCBI taxonomy): domain Eukaryota; kingdom Metazoa; phylum Arthropoda; class Insecta; order Hemiptera; family Delphacidae; genus Nilaparvata; species Nilaparvata lugens. The sequence continues at coordinate 13,924,192 of NC_052508.1, forward strand.
GGCACTAAGTACCTGATTGAATGATTACAAAAGTTCAACAGTTGAGTCATAATTTTGACACAGTCCCACACACATGAACTCGCTCACTCAATTCTATCATCAACAGAAGACGAAATAATTATTATCAGCTGTTTTTCCAAGGATGAAAAATAATTATCTTTCTAATGTCCTTTAGCGAGTTTTCCCAGGGATGCAACCTAGTGCAATCGAGTTTTTATATTATAAGCCTACTATGTTTTGAATTGCGTGAGAATCGTTAGATCCGGTGAAATACAAACATATAAACATCTAAACAGAAATTGCTCGTTTAATAGTATAGGATAAATAAAAATGTAGCCTGAAATTTCGACATTCAGTAACTTTTTTATTTGTGCATCGAATTTGATGATTCTTTCCAGTTGTTTTTGTTATGCTCAGGACCAGGTTTATGGCCTATCAAATTCATAATCCGACTTCAGGACTCTTTCTTACGGTCCTTCAAAGTTTACATGTATTCCTTTTGGGAGAAGATTTGTGAGCTGGCCAGACACAGAAATAAAAAACTTTCCTTGCCGTTATGAAAATTGATCACCTGACGCTAGTGTTCCCGCGCATCTCAAGTATACTATTCAAAGATTTGAGCCAGCTGGTGACAGGGTAATAACGCTGGAGACACACGAGGTCTGCTATCTTTTCATAGTGAATCATTCAATAGAATCAACAGTTGCCAACAGTTTGCAATTGGATAATCACATTTTCTCGAATTTCGAGCTTATTTTTAATTCTAGGTGAAAATGTTACTGAACATTAATTGTAGAGATTCTCATGCTCAATCTTTTCCACTGAATTTTTTTTGTTTAAATTGTATCTGAAGCCTGATAATTGAGAATCAAACTTTGCATAGATGGGGCGGGTCTCCTGAAATTTTTACAGATATGAGACTTGTGGCAGTTAATAGAGCTTATCAATGACTTTTCAGGTATGAATTTGATCAAAATCGTTGGAGCCGTTTTCGAGAAAATCGCGAAAAACCCTGTTTTTGACAACATTTACGCCATTTGAGCCGCCATCTTGAATCGCATTTGATCGAAATTGTTCGTGTCGGATCCTCATAGAGGAAGGACTTTAAGTTCCAAATTCCAAGTCATTCTGTTAATTGGGAGATGAGATATCGTGTACACAGTCGCACATACACCCATACACACAGACACACACACACACACACACACACACACACACACACACACAACACACACACACACACACACACACACACCACACACACACACAACACACACACACACACACACACACACATACATACAGACCAATACCCAAAAACCACTTTTTTGGACTCAGGGGACCCAGGGGACTCAGGGGGTTTTATAGAAATTTAGAAATTTGTGTACCTTAATTTTTTTCGGAAAGCAATACTTCCCTTACCTATGGTAATAGGGCAAGGAAAGTAAAATCGGCTGTTATAAACATTGCGTCATACAACAGCCGTTGGTAGATGGTAGACAATAGTGTGTGCTGCTCCATAACCACCCATGTATTTTATTCTAAACGCCCCGACCAAAAACAAAATGACTGTTCTGTGTGTAACCATCCAGCAGTGCGACCTCAGGTTAAAGACATGTTCTAAAGACATTGCTTTGTTTCGAATAATTGTGCTGTCCTCGGTGTTCAGAATAAATTGATTTTTAGTAAATAATTTATTTTGCAGTTGAAAAATTATCTATATAAATAAAATGCCGCGTCTTCCTCAGGTGTGCATCCAGCTAAAGTTTGTGATGAGATGCATACAGTTCATATTTTAACAGATATACTGGTATAAGCTATCCTTTATAGAAGGCAGTGGCAAGGCAGAGAATCGGTAATGCTGTTTTCCTATCTATCTCCACTGCCATTATAAAAATCTATCTTCCTTCTTTGTCATTATAAGGTGGACCTCACTGAAGTGACAATTTTCAACAATGAGCTACATAGGGCAGAGAGTGACAATACTTGCACTTGTTAGTCAATTATGGCACAGTGACATGTGCATAAGTGACATGAGTGCATAAGTGACATATTACATGGGAGAGCACTGCGCTGCTGATGCAGCAAAAGCTTGATTCATTCAGAAAAAGTAACGTGACAGTAACGTTCGTCGCTCTATTTTTAAACGAGAGCCAGACACTTTATATATAGTGACAACGTAAAGTGTGACAGCCTGCCGAATGATGCACAAATAAAAAGTTAACAAAAGAAGAAGGAGAAGTAAGAGGAAGGAGAAAGTTGAACAATGTTAGAATGAAATTGATGAAGATGAACATTTTTGAGATGAATAAAATGCGGTAGAAGAAGAATTGGATATGGAAGAAGCAGAAGATATTGAAGAAGAGGAGGAAGATGTCGAAGAATTGCGGAGTAGGTGGAAGAGGATGGGGATTGATTGAGTATTGATTGATTGAGTACTTTATTTATGTAGATTACAATATATACTGGCTTATACACTTATATACAATAGCTTACAATACAGCAAAATTATAGATGAATTTACATAATATAGACTAAGAAAATAATTATTGAACTGTATATGATATGAAAAAGCATATGAGGGGATGAGGGAGAATGGAAGGTGGGAGAGGAAGATGGAGGGGTTTAGGTACAGGAAGAGGAAGGAAAAGAGGGAAAGGAAAAAGATGAGGAAGAGGGAGATTGAAAAGGAGAATTTGAGAAGAAATAGAAAATGGTGAAGGGGAAAGAAGAAGGAGAAGAAGAAGAAGAAGAAGAAGAAGAAGAAGAAGTAGAAGAAGAAGAAGAAGAAGAAGAAGAAGAAGAACAACAACAACAACAACCAGAATAAGAAGAAGAATAAGAAGAAGAAGAAGAAGAAGAAGAAGAAGAAGAAGAAGAAGAAGACGAAGGAGAAGAAGAAGAAGAAGAAGAAGAGAAGAAGGGTTTGGAGAAGTATGGGAGGAGGAGGAGATAGACTGGTAGGTGGCGAAAAAGGAGTAAGAAAAGAGAAGAAGATGATGAAGACTAACAAGAGGGAGAAGACAAAGGAGAAGATGAAATGGAAGAATAAGCAGAAGAAGATGATTGTAGAAGAATTGTTGAAGCATTCCGAATGACACATGTTGGCACGTCAGCGAAATTCTGCTGACGAGGATGTATTTGAAGTAATTTCGTATGTGCGACTTATTGAATCGACGACCGTGGTCGTTGACGCGGATTTGACGCGGTAGAGTCGTCGCGTAACTTGGTCACGTGCGACCGTCATGTATGTCATGTCTGGTATGTGTACTCGATCCTGATAATGTCGCATTATACCACAGCTGCATAATATATCTGTTTCATTAATAGTTAGGTTCACGTTATAAAGTTGAAGCATTGTACAGATCAAGTTCGTTGTTCAACAAAATTGGCCTACTCCTTCGTTCTTTCTGAGGATATGACAGGTTAACATTGAAAGTGGAGAATAAGAACGAATGTACTGACTTTTCATTCAGCTGACTGCTTATTTGTGATTTGAGAGTCATCACATAGACTGTGTGTCAGCTATTTTGAATATTATTCGATACTGACTCATTTACTCATAGGGAGTAAACTAAAAAGCGCATACAATTGAAGAGTCCAGGGGAAAAAAGATGAATGTCCAATCGAACTCGTTTTGAGAAAAATGGAATATTAACTTTCAAGACTCTGTGTTAATTGCACAATAAAAAAATCAATACAGCTCCACTGCCAAGCTATAAAATACATATTGCTTAACTAGTTCAGCTACACATTATGGTTTTTTATACTAATTTATTAGGTTGATTTAATATTTTACAATACTTACTACCGAATATTGTATGTAAAAAAGATGAGGGTCCATATTTTGTTCCGGGGAGAAAAGGTGAGGGTCCAAAAAAATTCAATGTGCTTGTGAAACAAGTTGTCGAAATTTATTACATATTATTCATGTATATAAGGAAATAGGCCATAAATTTGAAAAATAATTGATAATGTGGCAGACTATTGAAATACTCTTGTGCAGCTCAAGAACAAAATATTTTTAAATGCTGTAAGTCTTTGAACTTTGCTGCGGAAATGGGCAGTTTACTAAAATACAATTGCCCTGGAAGATGAAAAAGTCCTTCCTTCAATGACAGTCTCTTGCGTTTTGCATCAATTACCACACTCTCTGACTTCGGTCCATTAAAAGACGCTCGATGCAAAATAGATGAATCATTTATCAGTCCAATCGAACTTGTTTTGAGGAAAATGGAATATTAAGACTCTGTGCTAATTGCTCCGAGGGTGATGCTCTACTACTGATAGTTCTTTGACTGGGCGACTTTTGAAAGGGCACTTTTTAACATAGATATCAGAAAGGAACTTACTCCAAGCTTTGAAAATTTTCTGATCATCACAAGAGACAACCTTAAACGGTGATGGTTTGGCCCTAGCACTTTTCACTACACTATTCCATTCACTAGGTAGCTCCACTCGAGTTTTTTGGTTGATTAACCCCATGTTTCTGTCGCACTCTAAGTACGAATGTCCCTGAACAGGAAACACGAGTTTTATTTATTTT